>NC_073390.1:52590276-52767776 GCF_028641065.1 Leucoraja erinaceus
CACTCCTCCCACAGGAAAAACCACTAGTCTGTATAGATCTTAATGGAATATGTACTTCAATACTATGCTATGTCGCTCTTCCAGGGATATGCTAAATTGCATTTCGTTGTCTCTGTACTGGACCTGACAATGGGACAATGACAGTTTAATCTGAATCGAAATCTGATATGGAGTTGTCCTCTGAATCGAAAAGATTGCCTCTTGGTATTTCTCCTTCTAACTTAAGCCCTGTGCCCTCTGGATTGAGGGAAGCCTTGGACTCATGTAAAAAAAGACTGATCATTCATCTTTTTTTTTTGCTGCATTTAGTAATAACCAAAGGAAAGAGAAGGAAAATGGGCACAATGCCTCTCCCACAAGCCCCTGAACAGTCTCACGAGAACAGAATCCAGAGTCCACGCTCTCATTTGCAACCTGATTAAATCATCATCTCAAAGGGCTTCCTGTTTCTTTTTAAGACGTCAAACACTAAGGCCTGTCATGGGTCTAAAATGCTCGGCGTTGGGGGTGGGTGGGCAAAGAAGAACATGTGGAATATTCATAAGATCATAAATGTGTAGCCCCCGGACATAATGCAAACTCCATTTTCAAGTTTGCTGACGACAGCGCCTTTGTGGGAAGAATTACAGATGGTGATGAGTCGGTGCATAGAAGTGAGATCGACCGATTGACCAAATGGTGCCATCACAACAACCTGGCTCCCAATATCAGCAACACCAAAGAACTGATTGTGGACTTTGGAAGAGGAAGGTTGAGGATCCACAATCATGTTTACATCAATGGGACAATAGTGGAGAGAGTCAAAAGCTTCAAATCCCTGGGCGTGCATATTTCCCACGATCTTTCCTGGACCCAACACACTGATGCAATCATAAAGAAAGCACAAAGGTAGACAGAATTGCTGGAGAGAAACTCAGCGCGTGCGGGCCAGCATCTATGGAGCGAAGGAAATAGGCGATGTTTTTCGAGCCGAAACCCTTCTTCAGACTATGCAGGTGGGGGGGAGGGGGGGGGGGGGGGGGGGGGGGGAAGAAGAAAGGAAGAGAAGGAGCCAGAGGGCTAGAGGGAGTGCTGAGAAGGAGAGGAAGACAGCAAAGGGCTACCGGAGATTGGAGAGAGTCAATGTTCATCCCGCTAGGGTGCAGACTGCCCAAGCGGAATATGAGGTGCTGCTCCTCCATTTTTTTCCGGTGGTGCTCACTCTGGCCATGGAGGAGGCCCAGGACACGAGAGGTCTGGTTCGGAATGGGAGGGGGAGTTGAAGTGCTGAGCCACCGGGAGATCAGGGTGGTTAATGCGGACCGAGCGGAGGTGTTGGGCGAAACGATCGCCAAGCCTACGGTTGGTCCCACCCGCACACCCGCTGAGTTTCTCCAGCAATTTTGTCTCTACATCGGTGAGAACTTTGGCAATCATTTTGCCGAACACCTCCGTTCAGTGTGGGAGGGAGCGAGGGAGGGAGGGCGGGCAGGCGGGGCAGGGCAACCTTTCAGGCTGATTCTCACTGTATGGCAGAGTCTGCCATGCAACTTCTTGCTTGCACTGATGAAACTTCTGTGGCACAGGATTCACCTTCTGGCAGTCTGCTGAACTCACAAGATTGTTGCCACTGCAACTCAAAGGCAAAAACCCTCTGAACGGCAGCTGAGACAACCTAGCCTGTTAAATGCTAGACCGAGAAGTATAATTACTAAACAATCCCCAGCTGTACAAGTAACATTTGTCATGCTGTCATATCCAACACTCGTATTGAGTCATAGAGTAATACAGCATAGAAGCAAGTGCTTGGGCCTCGCTTGCCCATGCTGACCAAGATGCCTCATCTACACTAGTCCCACCCGCCTACATTTGGCCCACATCACTCTAAACCTTCCCTAACCATGTACCTGTCCAACATTGTCTAAATGTTGTTATAGTACCTGCCTCAACTCAATCCTCCGACAGTGTGTTCCATAAACTGTGGAAAAGTTACCATTCAGATTCCTATTAAATCTGTCCCCTCTTACATAGAAACATAGAAACATAGAAATTAGGTGCAGGAGTAGAGGCCATTCAGCCCTTCGAGCCTGCACCGCCATTCAATATGATCATGGCTGATCATCCAACTCAGTATCCCGTACCTGCCTTCTCTCCATACCCCCTGATCCCCTTAGCCACAAGGGCCACATCTAACTCCCTCTTAAATATAGCCAATGAACTGGCCGCAACTACCCTCTGTGGCAGAGAGTTCCAGAGATTCACCACTCTCTGTGTGAAAAAAGTTCTCCTCATCTCGGTTTTAAAGGATTTCCCCCTTATCCTTAAGCTGTGACCCCTTGTCCTGGACTTCCCCAACCTTACCTTAAACCTTTGTCCTCTGGTTCATCATTCACCCTCCTCTGGGTAAAATACTCTGTGCATCCACCCTATCTATTTCCCTCGTGATCTTATACACCTCCATAGGATCACCCTTCATCCTCCTGTGCTCTAAGGAATAAAGTCCCTGCCAGAAACACCTCCCCTGTAGCTCAAGCCCTCAAGTCCAGGAAACATCCTCATTAATCTTCTCTGCATTCTTTCCAGCTGAACATTATCCCTACTATGACAGGATACAGGATCCAAAATTGATGCATACACCACAAACGTTAGAACTAGTTTAAATATTGAAGACTTTTAAGAATTGTATTCTCTACTTCCACTTCTGTTCCCCGTCATCATTCAATTTGCATGTTAATTATAGAGGAAGAAACAAAATAACATATCCCAAATATGAGAGGACTTGCTGATTGACCTACCCGGAATTGAATCAGCGGTTCCTCACCAAACAGGTACTCCTGCTTCCCACTCACGCACAGCAGAAAATCTCGGGGATTAAAGTCCTCGTTCTCCTTCCCATGGTTGGTCATCTGTTTCCTGATGGCAAGTTCGTTCAAGCCAAACGGTTTCAAGTCGGGAGATATTTGGAAATTGAAGATATCCTGCAGGAACAGAACAATTTAAATTTTCTCGGATGAAGAAGATAGATCTCATTTACTTCGTCAAGTCAAGTCAAGTTTATTTGTCACATACACAGACGAGATGTGCAGTGAAATGAAAGTGGCAATGCTCGCGGACTTTTGTGCAAAAGACAAACAACAAAACAACCAAACAAATTATAAACACAATCATATAACCATATAACCATATAAACATATAACAATTACAGCACGGAAACAGGCCATCTCGACCCTTCTAGTCCGTGCCGAACACATAATCTCCCCTAGTCCCATATACCTGCGCTCAGACCATAACCCTCCATTCCCTTCCCATCCATATAACTATCCAATTTATTTTTAAATGATAAAAAAAACGAACCTGCCTCCACCACCTTCACTGGAAGCTCATTCCACACAGCTACCACTCTCTGAGTAAAGAAGTTCCCCCTCATGTTTACCCCTAAACTTCAGTCCCTTAATTCTCATGTCATGTCCCCTTGTTTGAATCTTCCCTACTCTCAGTGGGAAAAGCTTTTCCACGTCAACTCTGTCTATCCCTCTCATCATTTAAAAAACCTCTATCAAGTCCCCCCTTAACCTTCTGCGCTCCAAAGAATAAAGCCCTAACTTGTTCAACCTTTCTCTGTAACTTAGTTGCTGAAACCCAGGCAACATTCTAGTAAATCTCCTCTGTACTCTCTCTATTTTGTTGACATCCTTCCTATAATTAAGCAACCAAAATTGTACACCATACTCCAGAATTGGCCTCACCAATGCCTTGTACAATTTTAACCATTACATCCCAACTTCTATACTCAAATATACACTATATTCTATACTCTATCATAACACACATATTCTTTTACATAATAAATGTTTGGCATAGGCACTCTGGTCATCATTGGTCGTGAGTTGTGATTTACACACTCAGCCGCTGTGCGGGGATCGCTGGTCGGCACGGACTCGGTGGGTTGAAGGGCCTGTTTTCATGCTAACTAAACTAATGCAGCTAAAAATAGATGACATGAAATGTAAATGTTTGAAATCCTAGTGTCAATCCCACATGGGAAACAATTTGTTTAAGAAGGAACCGCAGATGCTGGAAAATCGAAGGTAGACAAGAACGACACAGTGCCTTACAGCGCCAGAGACCCGGGTTCGACCCTCACTATGGGTGCTGCCTGTAGGGAGTTTGCACGTTCTCCCCGTGACCTGCCTGGGTTTTCTCCGGGATCTCCAATTTCCTCCTACACTCCAAAGACGTACAGGTTTGCAAGTTAATTGGCTTGGTATAATTGTAAATTGTCCCGAGTGTGCAGGGATCACTGGTCAGTGTGGACTCGGTGGGCCAAAGCGCCTGTTTCTGCACTGTAGCTCAAAACTAATCTAAAGTGTGGCCATGGCAACAACACATAAGTAGGAAGATCCATCTCAATCCATTAAGCTCCATCCCTCTGTACTGTACGTAGAACAGGCCCTTCAGCCCCAGAGTGCCTGTGCCAAACATGCTGACAAAATAAAACTAATCTCATCTACCAGCACATGTTCCGTATATCTCCATTCTCTGCATATCGATGTGCCCATCTAAAAGCCTGTTATACACCCCCCATTATCGCATCTGCCTCCACAACCACCCTTGGCAGCATGTTCCAGGTACCCATCCACCTCAGTATTCCAGACCAACCCAGCACAACTTTCCCCCTCTCATCTTTTAGATATACCTAATGTCTTTAGGGTATTTCTACCCTAGGGAAAATGGTTCTGACTCGCCATCCTTTCTCTGCTTTTCAGTAGGTTATATACTTCTATCTGGTCTCCCTCTCCTCAACCTCAGGTGCTCCAGAGAAAACAATCGAGATCTGTCTAACCTCTCAGTGGAGCTAATGCCCCGTAATCCAGGCAGCATTCTGGTAAACCTCTTCCACATTCTCGCGAAAACCTCTACATCCTTTCTCGGATGGAACGGCCGAAACTGTACGCAATATTCCTAATGCAGACTAACCAAAGTCTTTTATAGTTGGCATCATGACTTCCTGACTCATACCTATGAAGGCAATCATACAAGATGCCTTCTTTACATAGAAACATAGAAAATAGGTGCAGGAGAAGGCCATTCGGCCCTTCGAGCCTGCGCCGCCATTCGATATGATCATGGCTGATCATCCAACTCAGTATCCCATCCCTGCCTTCTCTCCATACCCCCTGATTAGATTAGATTAGATTAGATTCCTTTATTGTCATTCAGACCTTTCAGTCTGAACAAAATTATGTTTCCCTTTAGCCACAAGGGCCACATCTAACTCCCTCTTAAGTATAGCCAATGAACTGGCCTGCACCTTGTATACCACCTTGCATATCGGCACTTCATTTAAGCTAACCCTCCCTGTATACAAACTTGTGTTCAAATGACTTTGATGCAGTTGATGCAATGCCAGTGACCTAACATAAATAATGTGTCTAGGTGGATTCAAGTTTAGTGTCAGAGAGCCATACCACATGATGAGTGAAGAAGGGTCTCGACCCGAAACGTTGCCAATTCCTTCGCTTCATAGATGCTGCCACACCCGCTGAGCTTCTCCAGCATTTTTTGTCTACCTTCGATTTTTCCAGCATCTGCAGTTCTTTCTTAAAGATAGAAACAGGCTCCTTTGGTCCAACTCGCCCATGGTGACCAAGATGCCCCAAACAACCTCCTCTGGCAGCTTGTCCCATATACTCACCACCTCTATGTTTCTCTCTCAGTCTCCAATTAAATCTTACCCCCCTCGCCTTCTTTGACTACTGATGACTGAACTACAACCTTGCTGGAACACATGCAGTAGACGAGGCTAGTATTGCAACCAGCCATGTTGTTCAGTTAAAGGTAGATACAAATGCTGAAGAAACTCAGCGGGTGCGTTTCTCCGGCATTTCTGTCTACCTTGGATTTTTCCAGCATCTGCAGTTCTTTCTTAAACATTGTTCAGTTAAACTCTTAAATGAATAATAATAATAATAATATTAATAATAATAATAATACATACTTTATTGGTCCCCTCAGGGAAATTCAGATGTCCAGAAGCCCCCAACTAACAAACCCACACATTCAAAACGAACGCAGACAGAAAAGATATAAAATACCATGTGGACACAACCCGAGAGCAATAAATACCAAAAATTCCGGTTTGCTTCCAGTTCCCCGTGCTGGCGAGAGCAGGAACAGGGAGATACGGGACCTGAACGTGTGGCTGAGGAACTGGTGCACGGGGCAGGGATTTAGATTCTTAGATCACTGGGATCTGTTTTGGGGTAAGGGGGAACTGTACAAAAGGGACGGATTGCATCTTAACAGGTGTGGGACCAGCATTCTGGCAGGCAGGTTTGCCACTGCTACATGGGTGGCTTTAAACTGAATAAGGGGGGTGGGGTGTTGAATGGGACAGTGGAGGATGGAGTTAAAGGGAAAGGGTTTCTTAAATGTGTGAGCGTAGAGACCGAAAGGGTGTAAAATGAGGGTAGAAGAAATAGGTAGCAAGGTTAAAAGTAAAAGTGGCAGGCAGACAAAACCAGGGCAAAAATCAAAAAGGGCCACTTTTCAACATAATTGTATAAAGGGTAAGAGTGTTGTAAAAACAAGCCTGAAGGCTTTGTGTCTCAATGCAAGGAGCATTCGGAATAAGGTGGATGAGTTGAATGTGCAGATAGCTATTAATGACTATGATATAGTTGGGATCACGGAGACATGGCTCCAGGGTGACCAAGACTGGGAGCTGAACATCCAGGGATATTCAATATTCAGGAGGGATAGACAGAAAGGAAAAGGAGGTGGGGTAGTGTTACTGATTAGAGAGGGGATTAATGCAATGGAAAGGAAGGACATTAGTTTGGAGGATGTGGAATCGGTATGGGTAGAGCTGCGAAACACTAAGGGGCAGAAAACGCTGGTGGGTGTTGTGTACAGGCCACCTAACAGTAGTAGTGAAGTTGGAGATGGTATCAAACAGGAAATTAGAAATGCAAGCGACAAAGGCAAAACAGTTATAATGGGTGACTTCAATCTACATATAGATTGGGTGAATCAAATTGACAGGGGTGCTGAGGAAGAGGATTTCTTGGAATGTATGCGGGATAGTTACCTAAATCAACATGTAGAGGAACCAACGAGAGAGCAGGCTATTTTGGACTGGGTATTGAGTAATGAGGAAGGGTTAGTTAGCAATCTTGTTGTACGTGCCCCCTTGGGCAAGAGTGACCATAATATGGTTGAGTTCTTCATTAGGATGGAGAGTGACATTGTTAATTCAGAAACAATGGTTTTGAACTTAAAGAAAGGTAACTTTGAGGGTATGAGACGTGAATTGGCCAAGATTGACTGGCAATTAATTCTAAAAGGGTTGACGGTGGATATGCAATGGAAGACATTTAAAGACTGCATGGATGAACTACAAAAATTGTTCATCCCAGTTTGGCAAAAGAATAAATCAGGGAAGGTAGTACATCCATGGATAACAAGGGAAATCAGGGATAGTATCAAAGCGAAGGATGATGCGTACAAATTAGCCAGACAAAACAGCATACCGGAGGACTGGGAGAAATTCAAAGACAAGCAGAGGAGGACAAAGGGCTTAATTAGGAAAGGAAAAATAGATTATGAAAGAAAACTGGCAAGGAACATAAAAACTGACTGCAAAAGTTTTTATAGATATGTGAAAAGAAAGAGATTAGTTAAAACAAATGTAGGTCCCTTGCAGTCAGAAACAGGTGAGTTGATCATGGGGAACAAGGATATGGCGGACCAATTGAATAACTACTTTGGTTCCGTCTTCACTAAGGAAGACATACATAATTTGCCGGAAATAGCAGGGGACCGCGGGTCAAAGGAGTTGGAGGAATTGAGTGAAATCCAGGTTAGCCGGGAAGTGGTGTTGGGTAAACTGAATGGATTAAAGGCCGATAAATCCCCAGGGCCAGATAGGCTGCATCCCAGAGTACTTAAGGAAGTAGCTCCAGAAATAGTGGATGCATTAGTAATAATCTTTCAAAACTCTTTAGATTCTGGAGTAGTTCCTGAAGATTGGCGGGTAGCAAACGTAACCCCACTTTTTAAGAAGGGAGGGAGAGAGAAAATGGGGAATTACAGACCAGTTAGTCTAACATCGGTAGTGGGGAAACTGTTAGAGTCAGTTATTAAAGATGGGATAGCAGCACATTTGGAAAGTGGTGAAATCATTGGACAAAGTCAGCATGGATTTACGAAAGGTAAATCATGTCTGACGAATCTTATAGAATTTTTCGAGGATGTAACTAGTAGCGTTGATAGGGGAGAACCAGTGGATGTGGTGTATCTGGACTTCCAGAAGGCTTTCGACAAGGTCCCACATAAGAGATTAGTATACAAACTTAAAGCACAAGGCATTGGGGGTTCAGTATTGATGTGGATAGAGAACTGGCTGGCAAACAGGAAGCAAAGAGTAGGAGTAAACGGGTCCTTTTCACAATGGCAGGCAGTGACTAGTGGGGTACCCCAAGGCTCAGTACTGGGACCCCAGCTATTTACAATATATATTAATGATCTGGATGAGGGAATTGAAGGCAATATCTCCAGGTTTGCGGATGACACTAAGCTGGGGGGCAGTGTTAGCTGTGAGGAGGATGCTAGGAGACTGCAGGGTGACTTGGATAGGCTGGGTGAGTGGGCAAATGTTTGGCAGATGCAGTATAATGTGGATAAATGTGAGGTTATCCATTTTGGTGGCAAAAACAGGAAAGCAGACTATTATCTAAATGGTGGCCGATTGGGAAAGGGGGAGATGCAGCGAGACCTGGGTGTCATGGTACACCAGTCATTGAAGGTAGGCATGCAGGTGTAGCAGGCAGTAAAGAAAGCGAATGGTATGTTAGCTTTCATTGCAAAAGGATTTGAGTATAGGAGCAGAGAGGTTCTACTGCAGTTGTACAGGGTCTTGGTGAGACCACACCTGGAGTATTGCGTACAGTTTTGGTCTCCAAATCTGAGGAAGGACATTATTGCCATAGAGGGAGTGCGGAGACGGTTCACCAGACTGATTCCTGGGATGTCAGGACTGTCTTATGAAGAAAGACTGGATAGACTTGGTTTATACTCTCTAGAATTTAGAAGATTGAGAGGGGATCTTATAGAAACTTACAAAATTCTTAAGGGGTTGGACAGGCTAAATGCAGGAAGATTGTTCCCGATGTTTGGGAAGTCCAGGACAAGGGGTCACAGCTTAAGGATAAAGGGGAAATCCTTTAAAACCGAGATGAGAAGAACTTTTTTTCACACAGAGAGTGGTGAATCTCTGGAACTCTCTGCCACAGAGGGTAGTTGAGGCCAGTTCATTGGCTATATTTAAGAGGGGGTTAGATGTGGCCCTTGTGGCTAAGGGGATCAGGGGGTATGGAGAGAAGGCAGGTACGGGATACTGAGTTGGATGATCAGCCATGGTCATATTGAATGGCGGTGCAGGCTCGAAGGGCCGAATGGCCTACTCCTGCACCTAATTTCTATGTTTCTATGTTTCTATTAACAATTAACAATTAAAAAAATGCAAAAATGCATCCCCCTACAGCCTAGCGGTCCGAATTATAAAATCTAATGGCTGCAGGGGTGAACTCTCTAAGCTTATTAAGTCGTCTAAGTCGGAAGGAAAAACTATCCTTAAGCTACTCCGATGGATAGAAAAAAATCTGCCCTGTGTTCATTTGAAAATATACCTTGTTTACAGCAAAGGAGCCAAGCTAAAGTAGGTCAGTGTCGAAGCCAAGAATTTGACTTATTACTCAAAGCCGCAGGTGTACAATGGTCATCATTGTACACGAAGGAATCAGATTGCAGTCTCATTGTGTGAAGCTAATTCTCGGAACAGGAGATCACGTCTAATGCCAGCCTCCCGATGCACCTTTCATTGTTGCACCCTTTTTAAAATACCTCAAAGTTTTTGCTAGATTTTGGCACACTGTGAATATTTTAATATTTTAAATAATGTAATGTCTATTGTCTATTTTTATTGGTATGTTGTCTGTCTGTGTTTTTAATATTACTTGCACATTTGGATTATGGGGAAACGTAATTTCAATCCTATGTGTAACTACTGTTGCATAATTGAATTGACAATAAAGTTTACTTTGATCTTTGAACAAGCTGAATTCACTTAAAACAGTCACACCTTCCAAAACAAAATTACCATTGAAAACAGATACCGATTACTTTTTTAAAATGTCAACTTAAATTATGATGAAAAAATGACCTTGGTTATAGCAACTCCGTTCCCCGAACGCCTCACCCACGATCAAAAGTGGGCACAAAGTCACCAGAATAGGTAGATAAGGTGGTCTAAAAGGCTTTTGGCACTTTGGCCTTCATCAGTCAGAGTATTGAGGTTGTTGAGGTTCCAGCAGTGCCAGAGCACGCTGCCCTCGGGACGGCTACTATGGAGAGGAGACATTTGCCCACCTCTTTGCAGAGTGTGGATTCACAAAGAGAGTCTGGAGAGGGTCCCTGTCACGGTTTATTCCGAACAGCTCCGTCACAGAGGACTCTGTGATTTACAGACTGTTCCCAGGGACACATTCAGAGACCAACATCGAGGGCTGCTGGAAGGTCATCAGCTCGGTGAAAGATGGTCTGCCCGAGCGTTGCTCACCACCCAGCGGAGCAAGAGGTCCGTCGGGGAATGTTGCCGACTGGCCCGCTGCAGACTGCAGGAGTACGTGCTGAGGGGCGCACTGAAGCTTGGTGCAGCCAACGCTAAGGCTCGGTGGGGGAGGACCACAGCCTTCCGGTGCTGGACATTGGGGGGCGGAGTGTGGTGGAGACACCCCTCAAAATAGGGGAAGGGATTCCACTCCAGTGAGCCACATGACAGGCAAGGGTGGGGGGTAAAATTGTGATTTGGGGTAACTGTATTGTGTGTATGTATAGCCTCCGAGACTGTCGGATGGAGTTTTGTAAGGATCATGTATTGTATATATTTATTTCTCCAATAAAGTCTCTTTTTAAATTAAAAAACAAAAAAAAATGAGCATAGAAGTTGGGAGGTCATGTTGCAGTTGTATCAGACGCTGATGAGACCGCATTTAGAATATTGTGTTCAGTTCTGGGCACAATGTTATAGGAAAGATATTGTCAAGCTTGAAAGGGTTCAGAAAAGATTTACAAGGATGTTGCCAGGACTAGAGGGTGTGAGCTACAGGGAGAGGTTGAGTAGGCTGAGTCTCTATTCCATGGAGCGCAGGAGGATGAGGAGAGATCTTATAGAGGTGTACAAAATTATGAGAGGAATAGATCAGGTAGATGCACATAGGCTTTTACCCAGAGTAGGGGAATCGAGGGCATGGGGACATAGGTTCAAGGTGAAGGGGGAAAGATTTAATAGGAATCTGAGGGTTAACTTTTTCCACACAGAGGTTGGTGGTGTATGGAACAAGCTGCCAGAGGAGGTAGTTGAGGATGGAATAAAGATAAAGAATTCTTGCTTAAAAAGTTTGTGAAGTATGCAAGAGGAACTAAATTGCCATGCCTTGCCCCAGTTCCTCTCAAGTTTTTATATACCTGAGCTTACTTTTTTAACATACAATAACGTAGTATTTTGTCCGAGCAACTCCCAAGACTGTTCGAATACAAGAACTCTTTTCCATGAAGAAATATATTTCAGCAAGTGAGCAGCACTAGCCAGGTCTATAACAGACATATTGATTTTGACTTACTGCCCGACACGAAAAACAACTCCACCAAAGAATGTATTAACTCCAAAACCGTAAAAAATGCTGAGGAGAAAACGGATTTTGATGAATTTTGATGAATTTTAAAATAACTTACTTAAATTAAAAAAAAATCTATTTTGGTGTTATCATAAACTAATGGGCTCCAAGTGATTTTTCTAGCTTTTTCTCACCTACAATGTCTGAAGAAGAACCCCAACCCGAAATGTTGCCTTTCCATTCCCTCCACAGATGCTGCCTGACCTGCTGAGTTCTTCCAGCACTTTGCGTTTTGCTGATGGGTCCAGGGGATAGTAGACAATAGACAATAAGTGCAGGAGTAGGCCATTTGGCCCTTCGAGCCAGCACCGCCATTCAATGTGATCATGGCTGATCATCCCCAATCAGTACCCCGTTCCTGCCTTCTCCCCATATCCCCTGACTCCACTATTTTTAAGATCCCTATCTAGCTCTCTCTTGAAAGCACCCAGAGAACCTGCCTCCACCGCCCTCTGAGGCAGAGAATTCCACAGACTCGCCACTCTCTGTGAGAAAAAGTGTTTCCTCATCTCCATTCTAAATGGCTTACTCCTTATTCTTAAACTGTGGCCCCTGGTTCTGGATACAAGCACATCACCACGTAGAGGTAAGTGCGAGATGTTGCATCCAGCTCAGGTAGCAAGTTCCAACCTCCCAATAGCACTATTTCATTGTTGTACTACTAAGGGCTCACAAAGTCAAATTAATCATTGTTGGTCAATTGATACTGATCAAAAAAGCTAACTAATCCGGAATTAATTGATTTATTTCCTATGAACTTATTTTTTTTTAAAGTGAATCAAATCTTCCATTCAAAAATATCTAATACAGTTCAGCAAACTCTCCACAATCATCCCAAGAGCCTTGTGGTGATTGCATTCTATAGAAACAGCCATTTTCCACAGTGTGGTTCTTGATCCCATCTCCTGGTGTCTGGCTATTTGCTATCTTTACTCTGGGTAGCACTGGTATCACGAGACACCTGAATACACTCTAAAAAGGAAGTCTGGTGTAAAATGTGTTGGAAAGAGTAAATATACGCTCAGCACAAAGCCAAAGACAGTAGAATATGCTTCTCAACCAGTTTACTAATTTGCCATTTCTAATTCATAATATGTTCTGCTATATAGAGCAATTTTGTGTTGGTATTTTCAAACCCTTCCTCTAAATTCATGGGATAGTTGGTAGCAGCGATTCCTGACTTTCCACATCCTCTAAGATGTGGACAGGTATCCCCCGAGGCTCTGGAGAGATGCCACCAGCACGGGAGCTGCCAAAAATCTACAAATCCATTGGCAGGATAAGCAAAGCAATGTCAGCACTGTCTCCTGTGCCAACATCCACAACACTGAGGCCCTAATGACACTCAGTTGGCTCCAATGAGTAGGCCGTTGTTTGCATGCCTGCTCTAGGCTGTGGAAATAGATACTTTATTTCACTTATATGAGGAAATCATAAGGCAAATAGAGGAGAAGATTCAAGGGTGCCTTCTAAACCACCTGAAGAAAATACAAAAAAAGTGCTGGAGTAACTCAACGGGTTCCCCAGGCAACGTGTCTGGGAACATGGATAGTTAACGTTTCAGGTCATGCGTCGTATCATAAGTGAAAGGTGCAGAATTTATGCCACCAGCGAATGGTATGTTAGCTTTCAATGCAAAAGGATTTGAGTATAGGAGCAGGGAGGTTCTACTGCAGTTGTACAGGGTCTTGGTGAGACCACACCTGGAGTATTGCGTACAGTTTTGGTCTCCAAATCTGAGGAAGGACATTATTGCCATAGAGGGAGTGCAGAGAAGGTTCACCAGACTGATTCCTGGGATGTCTTTTGAAGAAAGACTGGATAGACTTGGTTTATACTCTCTAGAATTTAGGAGATTGAGGGGGGATCTTATAGAGACTTACAAAATTCTTAAGGGGTTGGACAGGCTAGATGCAGGAAGATTGCTCCCGATGTTGGGGAAGTCCAGGACAAGGGGTCACAGCTTAAGGATAAGGGGGAAATCCTTTAAAACCGAGAGTGGTGAATCTCTGGAACTCTCTGCCACAGAGGGTAGTTGAGGCCAGTTCATTTGCTATATTTAAGAGGGAGTTAGATGTGGCCCTTGTGGCTAAGGGGATCAGAGGGTATGGAGAGAAGGCAGGTACAGGATACTGAGTTGGAAGATCAGCCATGATCATCTTGAATGGCGGTGCAGGCTCGAAGGGCCGAATGGCCTACTCCTGCACCTAATTTCTATGTTTCTATGTGGTCCATCAAGTCTACTCTTCCATTCAAACATGGTTGATCTATCTCTCCCTCCTAACCCCATTCTCCTGCCATCGCCCCATAACCCATTATTCAGACTGAGGGAGTGTCCTGACTCGAAACGTCATCTACCCACATTCTTCGGAAATGCTGCATTTACTTTGTGTTTTCTCTTGTAAACCAGCATCTGCAGTTCATTGTTTCCACATCTTTAAGAAAATTCAACATCCTCACTGCCTCCTAGGAATCTCTAATCCACGACTTCTTGAAGTGGGAAGAAACACTTAGGAACCTCAAGTGTCTGCGCTGGAAGCACTTGGAAGCAAGTAGACGGCTCTCAAGTTTAAGAATCTATACTGTCAAGCATAGAGGGCAAGAGAAATAGACAGCCATACAAACCAAACATCTGCCCGTCTCAATCAGGTCCTCATCTCTCATCGCTGGTATCCTCTGTCAACCCTGCACAGATCTCATCAGAATACATAGAACTGAGCGGCACGGTGGCGCAGCGGTAGAGTTGCTGCCTTACAGCGCCAGAGACTCCGGTTCTATCCTGACTGCGGGTGCTGTCTCTACGGAGTTTGTACGTTCTCCCTGTGACAATCTGCATTTTCTCCGGGTGCTCCGGTTTCCTCCCACGCTCCAAAGGCATAGAGATTTGTCTGTTAATTGGCTTTGGTAAAATTGTCCCTGGTGTGTAGGATAGTGTTGGTGTACCTGGATAGCAGGATGGCTGGTCGGTGCAGACACGTTGGGATGAAGGGCCTGTTTCCTCACTGTATCTCTAAAGTCTAAAGTAATGTCTAAACTGGAGTGAAGGCAACTTAGCTTCAGTCCCAAAGGACTATCTGAGAGAAATGAGGGATGTATGCACACTGGTCAGACGGGAAATTGACCATCTCTTTGAGAATAACAAGAGTCTGTTTTGCAGTCTGGCTTTTTCCATCACTAGTATAGCACTCTATGTCCATGCGAACTCAGTATCCACTCCTGGGATTTACGCTTTTTAATCTAACTTACCTGACAATTGTCAAATCGGATCACCACAAGGAACTGTTCCTTGTGCAGTTTGTCATCAGCACTGTTCGAAGTGGTTGCTACAATTTCAGGTGGAAAGTTGTGCTGCAACCAGTCCATCCAGGATTGTCCCTGACGCTTCAACATGTTCTCCTCGTTGATTTTGCGCAACTTGCTGCGAAATTCTTTCACCTCGGGGTCCGTCAGTGCATCAAATTCATGAAGACCTACATTGCGTGGCAAACACAACGCAAACATGTCACCCGATTGGAACAGCTCGGTGTAATACCCTTAGCCCTTGTCCTCAATAATCAATAATTTGCTCAAACACCCACACTATCAAGAGGTAAAATGGGTACTCAGTAAGTTTGCACGTGCACTGGGATCACATGGGTTTTCTCTGGGTCCTCTGGTTTCCCCCCGCAACCCAAAGACCCGCTTCTACTCAGCGGCTGTGGAAAGCATCTTGTCCGGAAATAACACAATTTGGTTTGGGAATTGCTCTGCCCAGGACAAGAAGGCTCTGCAGAGAGTAATGCGTTCGGCCGAACGATCCATGGGAACTTCACTCGCCCCCCTGCAGGAACTATACATCTCAGAAGGTGCAACTCCAGAGGCAATAAGATCATGGGAGACCCCTTCCACCCCTGTAACGGACTGTTCCAGCTGCTACGGTCAGGCAAACGCCTCCGTTGCCATGCGGTGAGAACGGAGAGGTTGAGAAGGAGTTTCTTCCCAGACTCCATTCGGACTGTAAACTCCTATCTCACCAGGGACTAACTCTACTGAACCATTCTATTGTTTTTTTTAAATTGCAGTTTTATTTCCTTTTTCCTTCCTCCCACAATATTTAATATGTAAAATAATATGTGATTCTGTTCCATTCTGTTCGTAGTTTGTTTTTTGCACAAAGTCCGCGAGCATTGCCACTTTTCATTTCACTGCACATCTCGTTTTTACTAGAATGTTGCCTGGCTTTCAACAACTAAGTTACAGAGAAAGGTTGAATAAGTTAGGTCTTTATGCTCTGGAGCGCAGAAGGTTAAGGGGGGACTTGATAGAGGTCTTTAAAATGATCAGAGGGATAGACAGAGTTGATGTGGACAAGCTTTTCCCTTTGAGAATAGGGAAGATTCAAACAAGAGGATTTGACTTCAGAATTAAGGGACAGAAGTTTAGGGGTAACATGAGGGGGAACTTCTTTACTCAGAGAGTGGTAGCGGTGTGGAATGAGCTTCCAATGGAAGTGGTGGAGGCAGGTTCGTTGGTATCATTTAAAAATAAATTGGATAGGCATATGGATGAGAAGGGAATGGAGGGTTAAGGTATGAGTGCAGGCAGGTGGGACTAAGGGAAAAAAGTTGTTTGGCACGGACTTGTAGGGCCGAGATGGCCTGTTTCCATGCTGTAATTGTTATATGGTTATATGGTTATATGGTATGTGACGAATAAACTTGACTTGACTTGAGACTTGTGGTTTTACAGGTTAATTGGCCTCGGTAAATTGCCCCTCGTGTTTAGGGGTTAGATGTGACAGTAGGATAACATAGAATTAGCGTGAACATATGATCAATGATCGGCATGTACTCGGTAGGCCGAAACAGCCCGTTTCCATGCAGGAAAGGACGTTTGAGTTGGGTGTACAATTGGTATCTAATCCAGGCACCAGTCGTATTCACCTCTGCAGAACTGTCAACTCCAGCCACAAAATCTGTCTCTTGGCTTCAGGCTGTAAAAATTATTGTCCCATGAAAGTATAAATGCACAGAATCTCTTGCCCAAAGTAGGGGAATCAAGAACTAGAGGACATACGTTTAAGGTGAGGGGAGAAAGATTTAATTTGAACCTGAGGGCTAACTTTTGCTCACAAAGGGTGGTGGGTGTACGGAATAAGCTGCTGGAGGTGGTCGTGAGGCAGGTACCATTGCAACATCTAAACACGGGACGACAGATGGCACAATCCCGCTTGGAGTGCATACTGTCGTTGTGTCCTTGGGGCAAGACACTTCACCCACCTTTGCCTGTGTGTAAATGTAATATAATTATGTGAAGCACTTTGGGGTCAATGCAAGTTGACTAAAAATGTGCTATATAAATAAGTTTTAAAAAATTTAAAAAAAGTACATGGATAGGACAGTTTTTGGGAGATTTGGGCCAAATGCAGGCAGGTGGGGATGGGACATGATGGCCGGTGTGGGCAAGTTGGGCCGAAGTGCCTGTTTCCATGCCGTAAGACTCTATGACTCAAGCAAGTCAAGGGATGTTTGATACATTATAGATCTCATTCAACATTCATCCCCATCCATCCCAGTGCCTCCAACCTCACGTCCATAATTAGGTAGTGAGCTGATTGTGTCAAATGACTTTCATGATGCTGTGGAATACAGTGATTTAACCGACTAAACAAAACAAAACTAATGTACCTCAGTCCACCTGTGTTTGGTGGCAAGAAGAGGAAAGTAGACTATGTGAGCCATCCTCACATGCATCAACACACAAAATAAAAAAGCACTATCTGACCCATCATATGAAGAAAGACTGGATAGACTCGGCTTGTACTCGCTAGAATTTAGAAGATTGAGGGGGGATCTTATAGATAATTCTTTAGGGGTTGGACAGGCTAGATCCAGGAAGATTGTTCCCGATGTTGGGGAAGTCCAGAACAAGGGGTCACAGTTTAAGGATAAGGGGGAAGTTTTTTAGTACCGAGATCAAAATTCACACAGAGAGTGGTGAATCTGTGGAATTCTCTGCCACAGAAAGTAGTTGAGGCCACAGTTCATTGGCTATATTTAAGAGGGAGTTAGATGTGGCCCTTCTGGCTAAGGGGATCAGGGGGTATGGAGAGAAGGCAGGTACAGGATACTGAGTTGGATGATAAGCCATGATCATATTGAATGGCGGGTGCAGGCTCGGTTGCCGAATGGCCTACTCCTGCACCTATTTTCTATGTTTCTATGAAAAAGTTGAAGGTTGACTGTGTGTGAAAGATGCAAAGACCTGACTTAAATCACCCAAGGTTTTGTTGTTGCCTTGGAAAGCTGATAGGTCAAACTAATGCACATGGATAGAGCAGAGAATTAATTGAATTCTACCATCCTTAAAGTATATAATGGATATGTTCTGAGTAACTATTATAATGCACGAGGCAGATAAATTCAATCAAATAATTCATCTGCGTAAACTGAAACCTGCCTAAGTCTAGAGTATCAAAGCAAATGGGACAGATCAGATCACATAAAATATATAGCTGGCATCAGCACTATGTACATTAAGACAAAATGCTGTTTAGGAAGAATAACATTGTGAAACAGTGACCTTACCTTTCCCAATGAGAACGCCGATTTTTGAGTCAAGCAGTTTTTCGGACCGATTACAATTCCTAGCCACAAGCTTCAGAACAGGGAGGAAAGGTCGGACATCACAGAGACGGCGAGACTCGTCCTCCAGCTCCTCATGCACCGCATACTGGTTCACACATTGGAACATGTAGGAGTCTGATTCTCCAAGGACACTGTACAGTGGGTAACCCTGCGCTTGCCTCCATAATTGCTGCAAGGCGAAGGGGGGAGAAAGATTAAATAGGAGCCTGGCCGCTAAAACATTTGTTTACATAAAGGGTGGTGGGTACATGGAACGCGCTGTCGGAGGGGGTGAATGAGACAGTAACTAAAACGTACTCTTTGTAGGGCGGTACGGTGGCACAGCGGTAGAGTTGCTGCCTCACAGCGCCAGAGACCCGGGTTCGAGCCTGACATTATTGCCATAGAGGGAGTGCAGAGACGGTTCACCAGACTGATTCCTGGGATGTCAGGACTGTCTTTTGAAGAAAGACTGGATACACTTGGTTTATACTCTCTAGAATTTAGGAGATTGAGAGGGGATCTTATAGAAACTTACAAAATTCTTAAGGGGTTGGACAGGCTAGATGCAGGAAGATTGCTCCCGATGTTGGGGAAGTCCAGGACAAGGGGTCACAGCTTAAGGATAAGGGGGAAATCCTTTAAAACCGAGATGAGGAGAACTTTTTTTCACACAGAGAGTGGTGAATCTCTGGAACTCTCTGCCACAGAGGATAGTTGAGGCCAGTTCATTGGCTATATTTAAGAGGGAGTTAGATGTGGCCCTTGTGGCTAAGGGGATCAGAGTGTATGGAGAGAAGGCAGGTACGGGATACTGAGTTGGATGATCAGCCATGATCATATTGAATGGTGGTGCAGGCTCGAAGGGCCGAATGGCCTACTCCTGCACCTAATTTCTATGTTTCTATTACGGGCGCTACCTGTACGGAGTTTTTACGTTCTCCCCGTGACCGCGTCGGTTTTCTCCGGGTGCTCTGGTTTCCTCCCACACTCCAAAGACACATAGGTTCATAGGTTAATTAGCTTCTGTAAATTGTCCCTAGCGTGTAGCATAGTGCTAGCACACGGCCACTAAAAGCAGCATGTGGGCCAAAGGATAGCCAAAGTGTTTTCGTGCTTTGAGCCAATGCGTGTACCACTGGTGGAACATTTCCAGTTGTTGGGACTACCTTTCTCTTTCTCAGAGTCTGTGCCAGGGACAAAGAAAGGGAACTTGGAACAAGATGAAAAAAGGTCCGTGACTTACCAATCAAAGGCAGCAGAGCACAACGCTGCAAGTAGTCACATCCAAGAATGTGATTTGACTTGGTAATGGTTTATTAGTGCCACGTGTACCAAGATACGCTGTGGGCACGCCATCTAAGTCTAAAGGAGACGTGTGGGGTATGTTTTTGTTTTTACACAGAGGATGGCGGGTGCTTGGAGCGTGTTGCTGAGGATGTTGCTGGTGGCACACACACACATAATAGTGGCATATATGGACTTTGTGATAGAGATTTATGTATTCCATAATTAATGGTCTTTGCATTACGTTCAGCGCTGCTCCCCGACACAAAACCTAGTCTATTCATTTTCTCCAGAGATGCCTGACCTGCTGACTTATTCCAGCATTTTGTGTCTTATCTTTATCATTATGTTACATTTCCTTGCCCAAATCAAAAAGAGCAGTTTGTAAATAGTTGAGACATACCACAGCCAGCCAGCCTAAAAATGATAAATGCAATCATTATAATATTTCCATCTGTTGCATTTCGTTGTCTCTGTACTGTACACTGACAATGACAATTAAAATTGAATCTGAATTTGAATCCGTTAACTCTTCCTGTGGCCATGCAAATATAATACCCTTCGCCACTAGAACCTTCATCTTGTGGGCCAAGGGCTGGTTCTTGTGCTGTACTGTTCTGCATTCTATGTTGTCTAGTCTGAAGAAGGACATTATTGCCATAGAGGGAGTGCAGAGACGGATCACCAGACTGATTCCTGGGATGTCAGGACTGTCTTATGAAGAAAGACTGGATAGACTTGGTTTATACTCTCTAGAATTTAGGAGATTGAGAGGAGATCTTATAGAAACTTACAAAATTCTTAAGGGGTTGGACAGGCTAGATGCAGGAAGATTGTTCCCGATGTTAGGGAAGTCCAGGACAAGGGGTCACAGCTTAAGGATAAGGGGGAAATCCTTTAAAAACCGAGATGAGAAGAACTTTTTTCACACAGAGAGTGGTGAATCTCTGGAACTCTCTGCCACAGAGGGTAGTTGAGGCCAGTTCATTGGCTATATTTAAGAGGAAGTTAGATGTGGCCCTTGTGGCTAAGGGGATCAGGGGGTATGGAGAGAAGGCAGGTACGGGATACTGAGTTGGATGATCAGCCATGATCATATTGAATGGCAGTGCAGGCTCGAAGGGCCGAATGGCCTACTCCTGCACCTAATTTCTATGTTTCTATGTCTAGTCAAATCATGCTACATAGGAGTTTGATCAAGCCATACGCAGGTACAATAGGTAATGCAAAGAGAAATAATACCAGAGTGTAGAATATAGTGTTGTAGCATTGTGGCATTAAAATTACAGGGCAAAATGCAGATAAAAGCAAGTTGTGAGATCAGGCCAATACCCTTAGCTCATGATACGATCATAAAATAATCTGCTTAAGAAGGAACTGCAGATGCTGGAAAATCGAAGATAGACAAAAATGCTGGAGAAACTCAGCGGGTGCAGCAGCATCTATGGAGCGACAGAAATAGGCAACGTTTCGGGCTGAAACCCTTCTTCAGACTGACTGGCAGACTGTCAAACTGATGAAGGGTTTCGGCCCGTAACGTTGCCTATTTCCTTCGCTCCATAGATGCTGCTGCACCCGCTGAGTTTCTCCAGCACTTTTGTCTATTATAAAACAATGTGATAACAGCAGGGAAGGTGTTGCTCCACAATCTGGTGGAGCGCACATTCGAGTTTTCGGAGGGGGAAGGGGAGGGGGAGGGGGAGGGGGAAGAGAGTGTTGGGAGGCGCAAGAGACGAGATGAACTGGGCTGCATCTACAACTCTCTGTAAGTTCTTGTGGCCTTGGGCAGAGCTGTTGCCTATTCTACAACTGGAAGAGAACATTTAGATTGCGGCATGCTACTTTGCACTGATCCTATTCTACAGCTTTCACATGGGGCAATCAGAGTAAGGAAGAGGTAAAGAAGGCTGCCTTTTTATTTTCAAGTTCAAGTGAGTTCATTGTCATGTGTCCCTGTATAGGACAAAATTCTTGCTTTGCTTAAGCACACAGAAAAAAAATAGTAGGCATTTACTACAAAACAGATAAATGTGTCCATATACCATGATGTAAATATATACACACATGAATAAATAAACTGGTAAAGTGCAAATAACAGAAAGTGGTTATTAATAATCAGAGTTTTGTCCGAGCCAGGTTTAATAGCCTGATGGCTGTGGGTAAGTAGCTATACCTGAACCTGGTTGTTGCAGTCTTCAGGCTCCTGTACCTTTGTAAATGACACCTTATCAAACTGACAAAAGGCGTCTTCCACAGGAGGGGAAAGTCTAGCGAATTAATCTTACAACTTTCCCTCGCCACTTCAACCAGTGAAGAGATTTTGAAAAGCACAACACAAAATGCAGGAAGGAACTGCAGATGCTGGTTTAAACGAGGGGCGTAGACGGTGATGTAGAGAAGTAAAGAACAATGAATCAAAGACATGCAAAAAAGTAATGATGATGAAGGAAACAGGCCATTGGTAACCATTTGTTGGGTGAAAACGAGAGGTTAGTGCGACTTGGATGGGGGAGGGATAGAGACAGAGGAAATGTCAGGGCTACCTGAAGTTAGAGAAATCAATATTATAATCAATCAATATCAAAACATCGAGCTCACTTACCAAAGGTACACAAAAATGCTGGAGAAACTCAGCGGTTGCAGCAGCATCTATGGAGCGAAGGAAATAGGCAACGTTTCGGGCCGAAACCCGGAAGGAAATAGGCAACGTTTCGGGACAAAACCCGGAAGGAAATAGGCAATGTTTCGGGCCGAAACCCGGAAGGAAATAGGCAACGTTTCGGGCCGAAACCCGGAAGGGTTTCGGGCTGAAACGTTGCCTATTTCCTTCGCTCCATAGATGCTGCTGCACCCGCTGAGTTTCTCCAGCATTTTTGTGTACCTTCGATTTTCCAGCATCTGCAGTTCCTGCTTAAAACACTCACTTACCAATTTGATATATTCAATGGTTGCCTCCCGGGGGATTTCCAACTGAATATAGATCCCGGTTGGCAGCAAGAAGTCGACAGTGATGCTGTTATCCACTGAGATCTGGGAGTCAACTGCCCAGATATCCAAGATGTCTGTTATAGCAGGAGGCATCATGAAAGGTAAACGCTACAATAACATCATGGCCCTGTGAGGGAACAAAGCAGATTTCAATTAAAGGAGGTTTTTTTTTGTTGAAATGAGAGAGTGAGAGTGAAGGAGCAGTGATAGAGACGGAGGAGAAACACAAACAAACGCACACCTAACAAAAAAAACAGATAGATAGAAACAAACACATTTGCATCTGTCAATATAAATATCTATCTTGCGGCAATCATCAAGATTCTATTGCTCATATTCATATTCATATTCAGATTCAGATTCAATTTTAATTGTCATTGTCAGTGTACACTACAGAGACAACGAAATGCATTAAAAAAATATGGAACGCTTCACGAATTTGCGTGTCATCCGCCTGGGGACCTTGCATCCGGATGGCATTAACATTGAATTCTCCCAATTTTGCTAGCCCTTGCTGTCTCCTCCCCTTCCTTAACCCTCTAGCTGTCTCCTCCCACCCTCCTATCCACCCGCCCTCGGGCTCCTCCTCCTTCCCTTTTCCTTCCTTCTCCCCCCCCCCCCCCCCATCAGTCTGAAGAAGGGTTTCGGCCCGAAACGTCGCCTATTTCCTTCGCTCCATAGATGCTGCTGCACCCGCTGAGTTTCTCCAGCAATTTTGTGTACCTTCGATTTTCCAGCATCTGCAGTTCCTTCTTGAACAAGATTCTATTGCGATTGGTTTAAATGGCTGCTGCTAGCCTTTCATGAATGCAACTTATAAAAGGACACAAACTGCTGGAGTAACTCGTCAAGTCAGGCAACATCTTCTGGAGATGACATTCTGGGTCAAGACCCTTCTTCAGACTGGAGAAGGGGAAACATTTCACACTTTAGAGGACAGCTTGAGGAAAATGTAGGAAATTAATGGGGCAATTTTATTTTATTTTATTTTATAAATATAGGGGAGGGGTTAGGGTGAGTGCATGGGGTAATTCTGCTCCTATAACTCATGAACTCGATAAATATTTTTACAAAGCTCCTCCACATATTTTCGTCCTCTCGTGAAGTATCCGAAAGCACAACAAGTTTCACCAACGGTTTGTGTTGCAGCTCAGACTGGTGTTACATTAGGTGCTGATACGGTGTCACATTATTACCTCTCTGAGCTGCTCCACCCATACGCTCCTGCCCGGTCCCTCAGGTCAGCTGGTCAGCTGCTCCTGGAGGTACCGAGGTCTAGTCGGAGGCTCAGAGGGGATAGAGCCTTCTCTGTTGCTGCTCCGGCACTCTGGAACACCCTGCCGTTGCACATCAGACAGGCCCCCTCACTGTCCATCTTCAAATCCAGTGTTAAAACACATTTGTACTCCCTGGCTTTTGACCATGCCTGAGGCTTTCCTTCTGTTTGTGGTGTTTTTGATGTTTCTTTATTTTACATGTCTTTTCCTACTATTTCTTTTGATTGTTATTTTTGGTGTGTATTAACTTTTTTGTCAATGATTAGTGATGTACAGCACTTTGTTGCAGCTATGTTTGTTTTTAAAGTGCTCTATAAATAAAATTATTATTATTATTATTATTATTATTAATGGTGCCACAGAGAACCAACCTGGGGAGTATCCTGGTGTTAAATGCATTTGTTGTCCTAACGAGGTGAGCAGTATTGTTGGCGAATGGGGAACTGGTATTGCATAATGGTTCAGATACCATTGACTGCAGGTACATTGACTTACAGATGTCCTGCATCTATTGAAATGTCTCAATGCATAGCTGGTCTTCACCACTGTGGTCTTTACCACAGCCAGCCCATCGTACAACATTCTGATGCATTCGCTCCCAAAGGGTAACTGCTGAGTGAGAAAAGGCAAGCGGCGAATTGTAATTCCAATTTGTAAACCCTACACACAGAACAGCATGGAATGGCCACAAGTTGCCATATGGGACATGATAGAGCAGACCATTCCCACATCTTTGTTTCGAACGTCTAAAGGGGCAGCACGGTGGCACAGCGGTAGAGTTGCTGCCTTGTAGCGCTAGAAACTGGGCTTGATCCTGATTACTGACATACTGCAAACCGAGAAGACTATTGTGCCTATGTTGTAAGTTTGACTCTGGTAAGAGGATTTAAAATGAGAGCGCCTTCATGCAGTGCCACCTTCCACAATATTGCTAATAGTTTAGAGATGCAGCACGGACACAGGCCATTCGGCCTACCGAGTCCACGCCGACCAGTGATCCCCGCACGTCTTTGGAGCGAGGGATGAAACCGGAGCACCCAGAGATAACCCAGGCGATCACGGGGAAGAATGTACAAACACCGTACAGACAGTACCCGTAGTCAGGATCACACCCAGGTCTCTGGCGCTGTAAGGCAGCAACTCCACCCCCTTCGCCACTGTGCCGCCCTGTTCCAGGTTCATACATAAACAATTCCAAGACATGACCACCTTAGCCGACATGATCACCCGGTTGCTAAACACTTTAACTCCCCCTTCCATCCCCATACTGATATTTCTGTCCTGGGCCTCCTCCACTGTCAAAGTGAGGCCTAATGCAAATTGGAGGAACAGCACCTCACATTTCTCTAGGGCAGCTTACACCCCAGTGGTATGAATATTGACCTCTAACTTCAAGTAACCCTTACTTTCCCTCTCTCTCTCCCTCTCCGTCCCTCCTTTGTCCTAGTTAGAAGATTGAGGGCGGATCTTATAGAAACTTACAAAATTCTTAAGGGGTTGGACAGGCTAGATGCAGGAAGATTGTTCCCGATGTTGGGGAAGTCCAGAACAACGGGTCACAGTTTAAGGATAAGGGGGAAATCTTTTAGGACCGAGATGAGGAAAAACATTTTCACACAGAGTGGTGAATCTGTGGAATTCTCTGCCGCAGAAGGTAGTTGAGGCCAGTTCATTGGCTATATTTAAGAGGGAGTTAGATGTGACCCTTGTGGCTAAAGGGATCAGGGGGTATGGAGAGAAGGCAGGTACAGGATACTGAGTTGGATGATCAGCCATGATCATATTGAATGGCGGTGCAGGCTCGAAGGGCCAAATGGCCTACTCCTGCACCTAATTTCTATGTTTCTATGATTCAGATTCAGATTCAGATTCAGATTCAATTTTAATTGTCATTGTCAGTGTACAGTACAGAGACAACGAAATGCATTTAGCATCTTTTCCCTTCACTTTAGCTCCCTTTCCCCTGACGCTCAGTCTGAAGAAGGGTCTTGACACAAAACATCACCCATTCCTTCTCTCCAGAGATGCTGCCTGACCCGTGTCTGAGTTACTCCAGCATTTTGTGCCTATCGCCGTTTTAAACCAGTATCTGCAGTTTCCTCTGACCCATAACATCGTATAGGTACTCTCACCTTCACAGGGTCTGGCCATGCAGTCTTTACTCTGCTCTGAGATTAGAGTTGTGTATGCAGCAGTTACACTAATTCAAAACACTCACTTTACTAAAGGTTCAAAGAGGAGAACTGTTCCTTAAACAGGCTGGGTGGCCATGCCTTCTCGTACTCAATACATCAAGTTCAGGGATCAAATAGTTCATGGAAGATGGAAAACATACTTCAGCATGTGCCACACCCCTGCTAAACGCTGGAATTTGGAGCAGAACCAAACCATTGCAACAGCAGCAAGCAAATGTCAACACCAACCATAGTGTTGGTAGCTCATGATTTCCCTTAAACAGTGCCTGCTGGGTTCCTCCATGTTCACGAGTTGAGGTGCCTGAAGTTCAGGGGCTCTAACGTCAGGAGTGTAGAGTTCTAAAATAGCAGCCCTTGCAGCAATTTGCACGCCGAGTGAAATGATTAATGATCTATCTGTACAGTGCAACAGATGTTACTCATGCCTGTGGGCTGATGTCTTCACTGTCTACAGCGACTACCATCCTGTTAAGCACAATAGTCTAGCAAATTTGCAGTCTTTCTTAATGCAGGACGCTAATGACTACACAACCCACAACACCATTTGAAAACCATTGACACCCTGTGCTCAAAACCTGCACGTTCTCAAACTCAATTTTCTTTACACCAACTCTGAAGAAGGATTCCCCCCCCCCCCCCCCCCCCCCCCCCCCCAAAATGTTGTCTATCCATGTTCTGCAACGATGCTGCCTGGCCTGTTGAGTTACTCCAGCACCGTGTCGATTCCTTTAATGTTGCGGTTATGTTGCCCTCATTGACCTCACTTAATGTATTATTTTTACATGTATTTTGCAGATATTTAATGATCCAGCGTCTTAAATATCTTTGGTAACTAATCAAAATATTAAAAAAAACTATTGCCAACCCATTAACTTGAATTCAGGTCCTGGTGAAATTACATGGTGGAACAGCAAGTCAACACAGATTCCTTTAAGTTTATTGTTATATACACTGGGGTGTAATGAAATCCCTTGTAAGCGTGAAACTCAATAGTGTACATTCAGTGTAAGATTAGATAATCAATAAATACAGTATTGGGAAAAATACATGTTAAAGTATGCTAAACGGAATAATCAAATGAGGTAGAGTTAAGGGTAAGAGTATGTAGCAGTTCTTCAACCTGGTACTGATTGGGGATGATCAGCCATGATCACATTGAATGGCGGTGCTGGCTCGAAGGGCCAAATGGCCTACTCCTGCACTTAGTGTCTATTGTCACTTCCGGAAAGAAATGAGAAACATAGAAACATAGAAATTAGGTGCAGGAGTAGGCCATTCGGCCCTTCGAGCTTGCACCGCCATTCAATATGATCATGGCTGATCATCCAACTCGGTATCCCGTACCTGCCTTCTCTCCATACCCCCAAATCCCCTTAGCCACAAGGGGCCACATCTAACTCCCTCTTAAATATAGCCAATGAACTGGCCTCAACTACCCTCTGTGGCAGAGAGTTCCAGAGATTCACCACTCTCTGTGTGAAAAAAGTTCTTCTCATCTCGGTTTTAAAGGATTTCCCCCTTATCCTTAAGCTGTGACCCCTTGTCCTGGACTTCCCTAACATCGGGAACAATCTTCCTGCATCTAGCCTGTCCAACCCCTTAAGAATTTTGTAAGTTTCTATAAGATCCCCTCTCAATCTTCTAAATTCTAGAGAGTATAAACCAAGTCTATCCAGTCTTTCTTCATAAGACAGTCCTGACATCCCAGGAATCAGTCTGGTGAACCGTCTCTGCACCTCCCTCTATGGCAATAATGTCCTTCCTCAGATTTGGAGACCAAAACTGTATGCAATACTCCAGGTGTGGTCTCACCAAGACCCTGTACAACTGCAGTAGAACCTCCCTGCTCCTATACTCAAATCCTTTTGCAATGAAAGCTAACATACCATTCGCTTTCTTTACTGCCTGCTGCACCTGCATGCCTACCTTCAATGACTGGTGTACCATGACACCCAGGTCTCGCTGCATCTCCCCCTTTCCCAATCGGCCACCAGAAAGAGGCGTTCAGGAGTCTGATGAAAGTGGGGAAGAAGCTGTTTGTACATCTGGATGTTCCAACTTTCCAGCTCCTGTACCTTTTCCCAGGGAATAGATGAGAGAACAGA
This sequence comes from Leucoraja erinaceus, assembly GCF_028641065.1. Classification (NCBI taxonomy): domain Eukaryota; kingdom Metazoa; phylum Chordata; class Chondrichthyes; order Rajiformes; family Rajidae; genus Leucoraja; species Leucoraja erinaceus. The sequence goes on from NC_073390.1 coordinate 52,618,448, forward strand.
GGAAGACAGGCATCCTTGACAATAACTCCAGCCTTCCTAAAGCAATGCATTGAAGATGGTGACGAGCCCATGATGGTTTGCCCTGTGTTCACCACTCTCTGCAGGTTCAGGAGGTCAAGAGCAGAGCCTCTGCCATACCAGGCTGAGATACATCTCATCCCGATACTTTCTACAACTCATCTGAACGAGTTAAGAGAGATTCCTCATGGATATTCCGACTCTTCTTACACCCAAGAAAATAAATAAACGGATGCCCTTTCTGGGTCACCACAGTGTGAAGAGGCCAGGTTAGCTTGCTGGCAGTTTGGATGCCTAGGAACATGAAGTTGTCAACCCCCTCTGCAGCAGCTTCATTGCTGAGGACGGGATTGTGTTCACTCCTTTGCTTCCTTTGGTCAACAACCAATTCTTTTGTCTTGCGAGCTAGTCATTGTCCTGACACCATGACACAAGATGCTCGATTCTTTTTACTGTACTTCATCTAATAGTTATTGCTGATCCAGCCAACAACGGCGGTATCATGAGTGAACTTAAAGATCATAGAAACATAGAAAATAGGTGCAGGAGTAGGCCATTCGGCCCTTCGAGCCTGCAGCGCCATTCAATATGATCATGGCTGATCATCCAACTCAGTATCCTTTACCTGCCTTCTCTCCATACCCTCTGATCCCTTTAGCCACAAGGGCCACATCTAACTCCCTCTTAAATATAGCCAATGAACTGTGGCCTCAACCACCTTCTGCGGCAGAGAGTTCCAGAGATTCGCCACTCTCTGTGTGAAAAAAGTTTTGCTCATCTTGGTCCTAAAAGATTTCCCCCTTATCCTTAAACTGTGACCCATTGTTCTGGACTTCCCCAACATCGGGAACAATCTTCCTGCATCTAGCCTGTCCAACCCATTAAGAATGTTGTAAGTTTCTATCGTAAGTTAAGATCGAGTTGCCTTTGTACTTACACAATCAGGGATTGTGTGCAGGGCGTAGAGCCAGGGACTGAGGCCACAGATCTGAAGGGTCATAAACATTTTGACCATTCTATGCAACAAAGCTCAGGAAGCTCAAAAGCCAGTTGTGGACAGACACCTAGGGCCAAGTTCCAGACGTTTCAATGCTTATTTGGTATTATGCTGTTTAAAGATTGGGCTGTAGACAATGACTAGCATCCTGACATAGGTGGTATTCTTGGCAAGGTGATCCAGATCTGAATGTAGTGCAAGAGAGACACATAGAAACATAGAAATGAGGTGCAGGAGGAGGCCATTCGGCCCTTCGAGCCTGCACCGCCATTCAATATGATCATGGCTGATCATCCAACTCAGTATCCCGTACCTGCCTTCTCTCCATACCCCCTGATCCCTTTAGCCACAAGGGCCACATCTAACTCCCTCTTAAATATAGCCAATGAACTGTGGCCTCAACTACCTTCTGTGGCAGAGAGTTCCAGAGATTCACCACTCTCTGTGTGAAAAAAGTTCTTCTCATCTCAGTCCTAGAAGCTGTCCTAGGGAGGCTTATTTTTCCTGAATGCAAACTGCAGGGGGTCTAGATTGCCTGGAAGATTGGCACAGATGTGGCCCATTACTAATCTTTCAATTCTCTGCTCTATGGCTGTTGTTAGAATATAGAAACAGAAACATAGAAACATAGAAAATAGGTGCAGAGGAGGCCATTCGGCCCTCCGAGCCAGCATCGCCATTCATTGTGATCATGGCTGATCGTCCCCTATCAATAACCCGTGCCTGCCTTCTCCCCATATCCCTCGACTCCACTAGCCCCTAGAGCTCTATCTAACTCTCTCTTAAATCCATCCAGTGACTTGGCCTCCACTGCCCTCTATGGCAGGGAATTCCATAAATTCACAACTCTCTGGGTGAAAACGTTTTTTCTCACCTCAGTCATAAATGACCTCCCCTTTATTCTAAGACTGTGTGGCCCCTGGTTCTGGACTCGCCCAACATTTGGAACACTTTTCCTGCATCTAGCTTGTCCAGTCCATTTATAATTTTATATGTTTCTATAAGATCCCACCCTCATCCTTCTAAACTCCAGAGAATACAAGCCTAGTCTTTTCAATCTTTCCTCATATGACAGTCCCGCCATCCCAGGGATCAATCTCGTGAACCTACACTGCACTGCCTCAATCACAAGGATGTCCTTCCTCAAATTAGGAGACCAAAACTGTACACAATACTCCAGATGTGGTCTCACCAGAGCCCTACACAACTGCAGAAGAACCTCTTTAGTCCTCTAGCACTACAGGGCAGCAGTCATGGAGATGGAGATGGATCACTTCCTTAGGACTGGAAAGATGGAGACTTCCTCAAAGCAGATGAGGATAGTAGATAGTTGGCGCGAGAGAGTGAAGATGTTGTCGATTACTGTGGCCAGTTGATCAGTGTATGATTTCAGAAGGATGATGACAACCGACTTTCACAAACATCACAATTACATGGCACAAACTGGATCACTTTGGTCCCAGTGAATGTCGTGCATGTTGATGCATCTTGATCCAGTTGCTGCTCATCCCTAAAGCAACAAGTTAAAAAAAAAACTATTCAGGGCGTTGCCATCTGGTGAGAAATATTTCAGTTTGGAGAATGTGCAAGGAAACAAAAAAGACAAAGAATTGACCCCTGAAGGATCGGCCCTCTCGAGACAAAATATTTACTTCTGGAAAAGGTCAGGATTTGATGCAGAGTTGAACCACATCACTCATGTTGAGAAATTGAAGCATGCCGTTTCAAACTGAAGAGTGTGTCTGATTGATTGAAAGATACATCATGTAAATGGGACGTTCAGATCTCCGAGTCCGCGCTGCTTGTTCACACTAGTTCTAGAAACATAGAAACATAGAAATTAGGTGCAGGAGTAGGCCATTCGGCCCTTCGAGCCTGCACCGCCATTCAATATGATCATGGCTGATCATCCAACTCAGTATCCTGTACCTGCCTTCTCTCCATACCCCCTGATCCCCTTAGCCACAAGGGCCACATCTAACTCCCTCTTAAATATAGCCAATGTACTGGCCTCAACTACCCTCTGTGGCAGAGAATTCCAGAGATTCACCACTCTCTGCGTGAAAAAAGTTCTTCTCATCTCGGTTTTAAAGGATTTCCCCCTTATCCTTAAGCTGTGACCCCTTGTCCTGGACTTCCCTAACATCGGGAACAATCTTCCTGCATCTAGCCTGTCCAACCCCTTAAGAACCCCTTCTATGTTATTTCACGTTCTTATCCACTCCCTACGCACCAGGGTCGATTTACAGCAGCCAATTAACCCCGGGTGTCTTTGGGACGTGCAAGCAATTCAGAGCAGACTCGGAGGAAACTCACACGGTCACAGAGAGATCGCGTATTGCAGTCACGTCCTGACAAAACTTCACCCCCTCTTCTGCACCCACATCAACTAACGGTGGAAATTACACCCAAAATCCAGTAGATAAGAGACACAAAAAGATGGAGAAACTCGTTGGATCAGTCAGCATCTCTGACAGGTGATGTTTTAAGGTCGGGACCCAAAAACCAGTGATGGCCAAATAAAATTCCATCAATGTAGCTGTTATTAAAGGGTTAGTATTATTGTTAATAGTGTCTGCTCCGTGTAGGAATTGTGTGCATTCAGCACCTCTGGCATCCTGCGAACACAAATGGGGATAACAGCTGAATTAATTTTTCGGCAAATTTTCTAACGAACTAGTTACATGCTTGTCCTCATCTCAGTCCTAACGTGCTTCCAGATTACATCACGTTTGTTTGAAGATACAAAGTTAATGCCTCTGTCCCACTTAGGAAACCTGAATGGAAACCTCTGGAGACTTTGTGCCCCACCCAAGGTTTCCGTGCGGTTCCCGGAGGTTTTTGTCAGTCTCCCTACCTGCTACCACTACCTGCAACCTCCGGCAACCACCTGCAACAAAGTCGCCAGAGGTTTCCGTTCAGGTTTCCTAAGTGGGACAGGGGCATTACTCCTCTTCAGATATATTGCACTGTGCATTTAAAACTAAATATTGAAAGACTCCATCAACCACTTCAGCTTTCCCCACAATCTATCCCTTCCTTCCTATGTTGGGGCTCTTGTAAAACATCCCGGTTAATGCTTCATGTGAAAGATTCGTATTGAATTTATGATAGTTGTCACTGAAACAAACTCGTGTGACATTGGGTTTCTTTTCATTTACCACTATAGCCAATTGGGAATACATGGAAAATAAAGCATGCATTCAATCCCTATAAAACTTGAAAGAATTTACCAAATATGAAACAGAGTGCATGGTTCAAGAATGAATCAATGCAGCCCAAGAATGTGAATGTTTTTTCGTTGTGCTTCTGACTGCATAATAAGCAAATTCCACATGCAACCTCCTCCACTATAACACTGAACACCGGCGTGCCACAGGGCTGTGTGCTCTGCCCTCTCCTCTACTCCCTCTTCACCCATGACTGCATCCCTAAGAATGGCTCCAACGCCATCATTGAGTTTGCCGACGACACCACGGTGGTGGGACTGATCAGTGACAACGACGAGTCAGCCTACAGGGAGGAGGTCCAGCACCTGACAACCTGGTGTGCCAACAATAACCTCGTCCTCAACTCCAAGAAGACGAAGGAAATTATTGTTGACTTCAGGAAGATCAGAGGGGGCAGACATACCCCCATCCATATAAACGGGACTGAGGTGGAGCGCGTCTCCAGCTACAAATTCCTCGGGGTACACATCTCGGAGGATCTGTCCTGGTCCCTCAACAGCTCCAAGCTGATCAAAAAGGTGCAGCAGCGCCTTTACTTCCTGAGGAGGCTCAGGAAAGCCCACCTGTCCCCCCGGATCCTGACCAACTTTTACCGCTGTACCATCGAAAGCATCCTGACCACCTGCCGGGAAGATCATCAAAGACCCCTCACACCCCAACCATGGACTGTTTGCCCTCCTCCCATCAGGGAGGCAGTACAGGAGCCTCAGGTCACGTACTAGTAGGATGAGGAACAGCTTCTACAATAATACCACCACATTGCTGAACTCGGAGTCCCGCCGATAGATTTCTCCAGTCTCTCCGTCCACATTGTTCGATTATTGTTTGATTATTCGGTATTTTTATTTTTATTTCTATATTGCACTATACTACGGACTGACGCTAAACTGCATTTCGTTGTACCCATACTCGTATTTGTGCAATGACATTAAAGTTGAATTGAATTGAATCTCATGCTCAACAAGGAGTTTAATGGAGCTTTGTGCAATCATGCAAACAGCATCATGGTGAGCAGTTCAGTTACAGCTGGAGGTGCCTGGCGGAGTGGATGGGCAGGATATTTGAAGCATCTGCTGCTCCTTCTACTTGGCTTCTATATGTTCTCAATGCCTTCTTGAATGTTTCTCCTCCCTTTTGGATACAGAGCATGAAGGGCCTGTCCCACTTACGTGTCTTTGGCTCGCAAATGACCCGACCTCGTGGTCGAGTTAAGCTGCGATGGTCCGGTGAAGGTCGGGCACGATTTAATGCGTACACACAGCCGTCTGGAGTGCGTGACGTCATTTGAAGATGGACACGAAGCTGGAGTAACTCAGCGGGACCGGCAGCATCTCTGGAGAGAAGCAATGGGTGACGTTTCGTGTCGAGACTCTTCTTCAATCTGAAAAGAAGGGTCTTGACCCGAAACGTCACCCATTGCTTCTCTCCAGAGATGCTGCCGGTCCCGCTGAGTTACTCCAGTTTTCTTCAATTTTCTTGGCCCCGCTCTGGGAGTAGAAGTGGGGGCAGATCCGGTCCATAATGGCCATGAGCCCCAGGCCGAGCTCGGCGATCGTTTGCCTGCTTCTGCTGCTGTTGAAGCCGAGACGTTGCGTCACACCAGGGTCTTGGGCCTGTCCCACTTTGGCCGTCAGTTCCGCGACAGGCCGTTGGCGCGCGAAGATTTTGTTCACTACAAATATTTTGGAGCCCCGCGCGATGTCGCGCACAACTACATACCCCTCCGCGCTTCTAATTGGGACCGGCTCTGCACGGCCATTCGGTGCCCGTGTGCCTCAACGCTACCATGAGGTTGCGTAATTTGCGTGCCAAGGACACGCAAGTGGGACAGGCCCTTGAATTCCCATGAGTCAATGACGTCGCAGCACTGTGCTCAAGGAGACTTCAAGAACATCCATCTACAATGCCTGTGAGCCCCAACAACATTCTTGTTGTGAGAAGCATGGGAAAGGGTAAATGCTTTAGGGATCTAGAGTCAGGTATATTGGTATTGCAGCATCAGAGGGATCGCCTTGATCAACCAGAGCCTAGTTGATGCTCAGGTATTAGCCTGGGAAAAGTCATCATTCTAACAGAGAGCATAGAATCATTGAGTAATACAGCATGAAAGCTGGCCCTTCGGCATAACTCATCCCTGCAGACCAACATGTCCCATCTACACTAGTCCCACCAGTGTGTGTTTGGCCCATATCCCTCTAAACCTGTCCTTTCCAGGGACCTGTCTAAATGTTTCTCAAATGTTGCGATAGTACCTGCCTCAAAGACTTCCTCCGTCCGGCAGCTCGTTCCACACACCCACCACCCTTTGTGTAAAAAAGTTCCCCCTGGAATAGTTTCCTCTGATAATGGAGGTAGTCTATAGTGGGAGTTCAAATAAGTTTTTAGCTGTAAGAACAAAATTGGTAACACTTCAGATCTGAAGTGAACAGACATCTACTCTGGAGGCAACCTGCAGAAAGCAAACTGTCTGCTTTCTTCATCAATCCTCTTTTTCATTAATTTTATACGATATAACTATTACATTAAATTGACAGCCAGACAGGATTATTGAAAAGAGAGTTATGGTCAGAAGCTAGGGCAGCAGTGAGCTTGTCTCACGAGCCAAACTGTGCCAGGGTGTAAGAATGTGGTTAAATGACTAATCATTCTCGCTGCTGTCGGCTCTGTAAGACTGCCAACAGGCCCATCTGGACTTTCAAGATTAACATGACAGGAATTTCAATCAGCTTCAAAAAACAGATGAGCTAGTATTCGAGGGTGATAAAGTCAGAGGTGTTTGTGTTAGCTCTTTCATTCTCTCCATTCAAAACACAGCCACATCCTAAACAAGGCAAAAAAAAACATCTCACATGACCTTTCATTCATCGGATAAAAACGCCTTTCATTGCAGTGCAAGGAACTGCACTTCTTTTTCCAACAATACTTTCAATACTTCTTTTTTAAAATTAATTCACCCAAGTGACAGGGGCTTCCACAATGCTGTTAGTCTAATTTATCCTAGTTTAGAGATACTGCGTGGAAACAGGCCCTTCAGCCCACCAAGTCTGCTCCGAACCAGGGGCCACAGTTTAAGAATAAGAGGCAAGCCATTGCGAACTGAGACGAGGAAACACTTTTTCTCACAGAGAGTGATGAGTCTGTGGAATTCTCTGCCTCAGAGGGCGGTGGAGGCAGGTTCTCTGGATACTTTCAAGAGAGAGCTAGATAGGGCTCTTAAAGATAGCGGAGTTCAATTCAATTCAACTTTAATGTCATCGCACAAATACAAGTATGAGTACAACGAAATGCAGTCTGGGGATATGAGGAGAAGGCAGGAACGGGGTACTGATTGGGGATGATCTCATTGAATGGCGGTGCTGGCTCAAAGGGCCGAATGGCCTCTACTCCTGCACCTATTGTCTATTGAACAGCGATCCCCGCACATTAATGCTATCCTACACCACTAGGGACAATTTACATTCATGTCAAGTCAATTAACCTACAAACCTGTACATCGTTGTATTCAAGAAAGTAAAGGGCCTGTCCCACTTACGCGACCTTTACAGGCGTCATAGGTCTCTAAAATTTTCAGCATGTTGAAAATTCAGTGGCGACCAGAAAGATGCTACAACTCTTTGAAGACCTCTCACGACCATAGGAGACCACTCACGACCATAGGAGACCACTCACAACCATAGGAGACCACTCACAACCATAGGAGACCACTCACAACCATAGGAGACCACTCACAACCATACAGCCTATGATCGTGAGAGGTCTCCAAACAGTCGTAGTGTCTTTCTGGTCACCGCTGAATTTTCAACATGTTGAAAATTTTGGTGACCTATGACGTGTGCCGGCAGTCGCCTGTAAGTAGGATAGGCCCTTTAGATACAGCTCTTAGGGCTAACAGAATAAGGGACATGGGGAGAAAGCAGGAACGGGGGTACTGATTTTGGATTATCAGCCATGATCATATTGAATGACGGTGCCAGCTCGAAGGGCCGAATGGCCTACTCCTGCACCTATTGACTTTGTGTTTTAGAAGGAACTGCAGATGCTGCAAAATCGAAAGTAGACAAAAATGCTGGAGAAACTCAGCGGGTGCAGCAGCATCTATGGAGCGAGGGAAATAGGCAACGTTTCGGGCCGAAACCCTTCTTCAGACTGATGGAGGATGGGGGGGGCGGGGAGAAGAAAAGAAAAAGGAAGAGGAGGAGCCTGAGGGCTGAGGGAAAGCTGAGAAGGGGAGGAGACAGCAAGGGCTACCGGAAATGGGAGAATTCAATGTTCATGCCATTAGGGTGCAGACTGCCCAAGCGGAATATGAGATGCTGCTCCTCCAATTTCCGGTGGTGCTCATTCAGTCTGAAGAAGGGTCTCGACCTGAAACATCACCCATTGCTTCTCTCCAGAGATGCTGCTCATCCCTCTGAGTTACTCCAGCATTTTGTATCACTTATCTGGTTGCTCTTTCATTTCTACCAACTGCACCCCTTCTCATGTCACTCGTTCATCCAGCTGTAGGCGATACAACATATGTCTTTTTAACCTCTTCCTTACCAACAATCCAGGGACCCACCCAAGCAGTCGTTGCAAATGAAGCATCAATTCACTTTTGCACTTTCTGATTTAATGTATTTTGGTGTTCACCACGTAGTTTTCTCTACGAAACTGCGCAAATTGTTAAAACGCACGCGTTATATCCATGACGTGTCAAAGGCGGTGACGTAATCATGCATCACCACGCACCACACATATACGAGGTGAGGACGCCTGCGTGTGACCGCAATATGCCCGCGTGCGTACGCGATATGTCATGCCGGAAGCGCACGAAGATTTTATGCCCTACAAAATCCTGGAGCACCGCGCGATACTGCGCGCGACTCAAAACCCCTCCGCGCTTCTCCATGCGACCGTCCCACGCGGCCCACACGCTACCCGTACGTCTCAACGCGACGACGAGGTCGCGTAAATGGCGCGCAAATGACGGCCAAGTGGGACAGGCCGTTTATCCCTGCATCCCACCAAGTGTTATTTAAATGCTGTTATAGTATCTGCCTTAATCTACCTCAATGAACACCTCTGGCAGTTCATTCCATTTATCCACCAGGCTTTGGGTGAAAAGGTTGCCCCTCAAATTTGGATAAAATTGTGTCCTTCTCATCTTAAACATATGTCCTCTTGTTTCTGATTCTCCTACCCTGGGTAAAAGACACCATATTCACCCTCTTAATTCCTCTCATGATGTTAAACACCACTCGTATAATCACCACTCAGGCTCCTACACTACAAGGTATAAAGTCTTAGCCTGCCCAACTTCACCCTATAGCTCAACATCTCAATTCCTGACAACATCCTTGAAAATCTTCTCAGCATTCTGTCCAGCTTAAAGATGTTCTTCCTACAGCAGAGTGACCAACATTGAACACAGTACTCCAAGTATGACCTTGTACAACTGTAACATAACATTTCAACTTCTATACGCAATACCCCGACTCCTTCTCATCACCTATCAGCTCAGGATGTTGTCCACGACTTGCATTTGGAGGCGAATGGCTTAATTATCTGAAGAGTCAAAAATGGTGCTGAACAGTGTAACAATCAACAGTGAACATCCAGACTTGTAACCTAAGAGAGACACAAAATGTTGGAGTAACTCAGTGGGACAGGCAGCATCTCTGGAGGAAAGGAATGGGAGACCTTTCTTCAGACAGGACCTCGACCCAAAATGTCATCCAATCCTTCACTCCAGAGATGTCGCCTGTCCCACTGAGTTACTCCAGCATTTTGTGCCTTCGGTTTGAACCAGCATCTACAGTTCCTTCCTAAGTACTTCTGACCTTATGGGTAAAGGAAGGTCATTGATAAAGCCAGACTCAAAGCCATTGTTTGGATGGAAGGGGCTGTTTTCATGTTATATCTTTCCTCTGAAGATGACACAGCACCGATTCTGAAGTTTTAACATGCAGATCTCACTCTGATCACTTCCTTCATCATTACTACATTAAATTCTCAAGCCACTTAAGAAAAAGTCTTTAGTTTTTAGATACAGCGTGGAAACAGGATCTTTGGCACACCGAGTCCACGCTGACCAGTGATCCCCATACACTAGTTCCATCCTACACACCAAGTCAATTCAAGTCAAGTTTATTCGTCACATACACATACGAGGTGTGCAGTGAAATGAAAAGTAGCAATGCTCGCAAATTGTGCAAAAACAGAAGGTAAGGCAAGGCAAGGCAACTTTATTTATATAGCACATTTCATACACGAGGCAGACTCAAAGTGCTTCACATAAAAACATGTCATCCAATAAAATGAAATAAAATAGAACTAAAAGAAAAGAAAAGCAAAATTAAAAATGCATTATAAAAAGTGCAAAAGTTAAAAGTGCAATGTAGTTAAGATTTAGCTGAAAGCTAAAGTAAACATTAACGTTTTCAGTCTTGTTTTAAAAGTGGTCAAAGTTGAGGCAAGTCTTAAATCTTCAGGAAGTTTATTCCAGCTATTTGTTGCATAGTAACTAAATTCTGCTTTCCCATGTTTTGTATTTACTCTGGGAATCACTAACAGATTGGTTTCAGAAGATCTTAGCGCTCTAGAAGGCTTATATAGTGGAAGCATGTCAGTGATATACTTTGGTCCTAAACCATGTAGTGATTTATAGGTGAGCAGCAGGACACACAAACACACAAACTACAAACAGAATGGAACAGAATCACACATTCACATTCACACCATAAACTATGTACAGAAACCAATTAACCTACAAACTTGCACGTCTTTGGAATACTATTTCCATAATATTATAGTATTTCCATGATAATAAGTCATTATGTAACTGAGCTCTAGGGTCGAGGTGTGTATCTTTTTATAATGTACTCTGAATCATTAAAAATAAATTCCACCCTAGAAAAGCCAAGATGCAGAAGTAGTCTTATTTATTTATATCCCAGAACTGGGAAAGCCTCCTTGTAAAAACATATCACATAGAATGAGGAACAGAATTTCCTTCCTTCCTGCATCCTCCCAAGTGCTGCAAAAGGAAACACCAAATAGGGATGAAGCTTCTCAGCTCGATGTAGCTGCCCAGAACCTGGAGGTTCTGATAACTGCAACGCAACCAACATTTGTGCAAAAGATACACCAACGCACCTGCTGTGAGTTCAATACAGTGCTAGACAGTTTAAATGCTGAATGGATTCTTGGCTCGGGCCTGATGGCGTAAACTAGCACAAACATGCACGTCCATAAAAGGACACTAGAGCCCGCTTCCCCTTTCACAGCACTGCCATGCAGTTGTCCAAACTCTCAGCTCAATTTCAATTTCAATTCAACTTTAATGTCATCGCACAAATACAAGTATGAGTACAACGAAATGCAGTTTTGCGTCAGTCCGTAGCAGTTGTACATAAAAAAAAAAAAGAAAAAAAAAAGAAAAAAGCTGAGCACCAATTCATGTGTAGGAAGGAACTGCAGATGCTGGTTTACACTGAAGCTAGACACAAAATGCTGGAGTAATGCCCCTGTCCCACTTACGAAACCTGATCGGAAACCTCTGGAGACTTTGCGCCCCACCCAAGGTTTCTGTGCGGTTCCCGGAGGTTGCCGGAGGTTGCAGGTAGTGGAAGCAGGTAGAGAGACTGACAAAAACCTCCGGGAACCGCACGGAAACCTTGGGTGGGGCGCAAAGTCTCCAGAGGTTTCCGTTCAGGTTTGCTAAGTGGGATGGGGGCTTTACTCAGCGGGACAGGCAGCATGTCTGGAGAGAAATAGAGGGAAGATAACCCATTCCTTCTATTCAGAGATGCTGCCTGACATGTTCATAAGTGATAGGAGCAGAATTAGGCCATTCAGCCCACCAAGCCGACTCCACCATGCAATCACGGCTGACCCATCTCTCCCTCCTAACCCCATTCTCCTGCCTTCTCCCCATATCGTCCGACACCTGTACTAATCAAGAATCTATCTATCTCTGTCTTAAACATATCCATTGACATGTCCTCCACCGCCTTCTGTGGAAATCAATTCGACAGATTCCTTACCTTCTGATGAAATAAATTCCTCCTCATCTCCTTCCTAAAGGAACGTTCTTTAATTCTGAGGCTGTGACCATTGGTCTCAGATCTCCCAACAGTGGAAACTTCAATTCAATTCAACTTTATTGTCATTGCGCAAAGACGAGTACAGGTACAACGAAATGCAGTTTAGCGTCTGGTCATAGTGCAAGATAGTAGAAGTAAAAATAAAAATACTGGTTAACAATGTGTGGACTGCGGATGAATTAAACTGATACATAGGCAAATAAATGTATACAGATGGGAGAGTATAAAAGATAGGTAGCGTTGGGACTGTGAGTTCAGCAGTGCAATGGTGTTATTGAAGAAGCTGTTCCTCATCCTACTAGTACGAGACCTGAGGCTCCTGTACCGCCTCCCTGATGGGAGGAGGGCAAACAGTCCATGGTTGGGGTGTGAGGTGTCCTTGATGATTTTCCCGGCCCATCTCAGACACCGTTTTCGGTGGAGGGCATCCATGGCAGGGAGCGGGGCACCGATGATGTACTGAGCGGTTTTCACCACCCGTTGTAGTGCCTTCCTGTCCGCTACGGTGCAACTGCTGTACCATACCGTGAAGCAGGTGGTCAGGATGCTTCCGATGGTACAGTGGTAGAAGTTGGTCAGGATCTGGGGGGACAGGTGAGCTTTCTTAAGCCTCCTCAGGAAGTAAAGGCGCTGCTGCGCCTTTTTGATCAGTTTGGTGGTGTTGAGGGACCAGGACAAATCCTCCGAGATGTGTACCCCGAGGAAAATCCTCTCCACATTCACTCTATCCAGTTCTTTCACTATTCGGTTAGTTTCAATGAGGTCCCCCTGCGTTACTCCAGCATTTTGTGACCAATTAATTCTAATTCAGGAGATGAGTGTTTTAATCCGACGTGGGAGATTGGAAAATTACATTGAGCATCAATCTCGTGACCCCCTCCCCCGTCACCTCCATTATGAGTAAATGCCTCAGTGTGTTTCGTCACTGGATGCAGATTAGATAAGGGGCTAAGTGCATTGAGTACCAAGCCCACTCATCCCACTGGGCAGCAGAAAACACATTCTGCAGCAGCTCATTGCCATGGGTGCAGCGGTAGTCATTGGGCATGTTTCAAAACAGCTCATTAATGTTCTGAGAATGTAGTTAACTCTTTTTCTCATGTAAAATAACGTGCTTTGTGGAAATACGTCAACAGTGTTGGAGCTACTAGAGAATGAGGATGAAGATAAGACACAAAAAGCTGGAGTAACACAGGGGGGAGGGGGTCAAGTAACATCTCTGGAGAAAATGAATAGGTGATGTCTCAGGTTGAGACCCTTCTTCAGACTTGCTGGAAGGTCAACTACATAGAGAGCAAGATCTGAACTCGGTGAGAGTTCATCCTGGGTGGTGATGCTTCAGACAGGTTAATTTGCCTGGTATAAATATAACATTGTTGTGTGTGTGGGTGTGTGTGTGTGTGTGTGTGTGTGTGTGTGTGTGTGTGTGTGTGTGTGTGTGTGTGTGTGTGTGTGTGTGTGTGTGTGTGTGTGTGTGTGTGTGTGTGTGTGTGTGCGCGCGTTAATGTGCAGGGATGACTGGTCGGTGCGGACTCAGTTGGCTGAAGGGCCTGTTTCCGCGCTGTACCTCTAAATGAAATTAAACTAAACTAAAAGCAAGATTTGGCTGCAACTCTCAGTCACTGAAACCAAGCTCACACTTGCCAATTGAATTCTATGAGGAAGTTTCCAGCTAATTCTTGTCACTCTTCTCAAAGCCTGCCTTCGGTCACGAATTCTCCAACCTGGGACCCCCATCCTTGTGAACACCTCCCAACTCAAAGCTAAACTTAAGCAAATACTTCCTACATAAATTTATAAGAACAATTCCCCTTATTCAATACTGTATAAAAAGTATTTCTTAACATTGGCTGTGTATTGAACACAAATAAAAGCCCCAGTTTGATTACCTAATTATCATTTCTGACCGTTATTTACTAGATTCTAAGAAAATCAGATCTTGTATAAATCTTGTGCCAACAGGCTTGAATTGGGAGGTGGCTGCAATGAAACTATTTCATAGTTGCAAACATTTGTATTGTTAGCTGCCTAGTGACTGTTCTTTGCGGTATAATATTAAAAAAAAAAATTACTAAGCATTTGATTAGATAATATAAAATAAAATCCAGTAGCTTGTTGAGAATCCACAGCGTTACACTGGGGGGGGGGGGGGGGGGGTGGGGGGGGGGGGGGGGGGGGGTGGGGGGGGGGGGGGGGGGGGTGGGGGGGGGTGGGGGGGGGGGGGGGGGGGGGGGGGGGGTGTGGGCGTAGTGAGGGGGTGAAGGGGGAACAAATATACAGAAGTATCGCCTCCCCAATTCTGTGTTTGGTCAGGCCTGGTTCAAGATCCAAGATAGATACAAAAAGCTGTAGTAACTCAACAGGTCAGGCAGCATCTCTGGAGAAAAGGAATAGGTGACGTTTCAGGTCCAGATCATTCTTCAGACTGAGTCAGGGGAAAGGGAAACAAGTGATATAGTCGATGATAGAGAGTTATTGAACAATTGAATGAAAAAGTAACGAGACAGGCCACTGTTAGCTGTGATCTAGGTGAAAACGAGTCACAGACAATGAGACTCATCAAGATGACTTTGTAGTACAACAACTTGGGTGGGTGAGGGACAGGGAGAGAGAGTTGCAAAGGTTACTTGAAGATAGATAAATCAATATTCATACAGCTGGGTTGCAAGCTGAGCTATTCCAGCTTTTTATTTCAATCTTTGGTTTAAACTAACATCTGCAGTTCCTTCCTACTCAAGATTCAATACCCCGATTTCAATGGAGTTTGTTGGACAAAGGATCTTGAAGCAGAGGAAAAGTTAATTTGTAAAAATGATTGCACTTTATAATGTAGAAACAAGAAACTGCAGATGCTGGTTTAGGGGAGAGAAAGCCGGAAGAGAGATAGGGGCAGGACAAAGCCTGGTAAGTGATAGGTGGATACAGGTAAGGGGGGTTTGATTGGAAGATGGACAGACAAAGGATGGAGATGAAAAGCAAAGATCCTATAGCGGAGCAAGATAGACCACTCCTGTTTAATGCAACAGGCTGACGTGGAGTACGCAACGGAATGTGGGCCTTTTTGTCATCCATTTCCGTAACCGGACCTGACCCGCAGTGTAATCAACGTTGCGGGGGAACAGTTGTGTTATGGAAGGAAAAAGCTTCGATATTCAAACCTTGCAGCAGAGGCAGAGGAGAGAGGTTGGGGTGTAAGGGTGTGTCCAGTGGAGGTGGGGTGCAGGGGCTTTGTAGCCGGTTCCACCGCAAGGCACCCGAGGGAAGTAGGAGTCAGAGGGCAGGCACAACGGAGGGCAATGAAAGAGCTTGCCAATACAGCCGAACGGAGCAGTCACTGGCTGTGGCTGAAGAGGAAAGGTTCTGTCTGGGCTGCCACGTGACCATCTAGAGCAGTGGATCCAACCTTTTTTTTGGCCATGCCCCACCTAATCACCTCTAAAATCCTGATGCCCCCCCCCCCCCCCCCCATGTGGTGATATAATTCTTATTTAAAAAGTGAACTCCCATGACCTCGCGCGCTTCGTGCGACGTGCATGAAGAGCGTTGGCGCGGTGATTATGTAATAACTACACAATAAAGACCTTTTTTACCCAAAAAAAAAATATTTACTCAAAATAACATCTGAAACATAAAGTACACATGTTTACCTGATGGAAAATCCTAAAAAATAAAAATCGAAAATTTGGACCCAGACCTCCTCAGTCGCGCTCAATTGCCCCCCTTAAAAATCAAATTGCGCCCCACGTTGGGAACCACTGATCTAGAGGCTAACCATAAGACACACACCAGGGTCTGATCACCCTGCGGTGGGCCTGCCTCGACTGAGGGCGTCTTGTGATAAAAGGCCGAAACACCCAGTGTCGTTGAGGTACACAACTGAAGATGTGTTTGTTTGTTAGTAAATTCACCTAATGGTCATCCCCAAGAATGTCAATTGTAGTGAAATCTTAGGGATTGTAACACCTAGTCCTACTAATCAAGTAGGGTTTTCCCCAGTATCCATTGGCGGAGTTTTTTATGCATCAGTAGGATCCAGCAATCAACAAGGCCATATGAACTTCACAACTCTCAGTCAACGAACAATTAGTTCTCAGTCAAAGAACAATCTACAGCTAACTAGTTTAAAAAAACTCTCAAACTCAGGGACCTTGACATGCCTCCTTTCAATGCTTTAAATTATAAATTATCTCAAATCCCTCCCTTTTTTTGTTTTTTCTCCTAGAGAAAATAGCTTGCATTTGATTTATGGTTTTACAATTTGCTCATTATTACTGCGTCTGGAGGTAATGACAACAGAAAATTGGTTGGAAATTAGAGGCACAAATGAATCTGAGACCCACCCTCCAGTTCAACACTAACGATGCACAGAAAACCCAAAGACACTTGATCACCAATACGGCAAAAATATAATAAATGCATTTCAGATAAACACGTGCCCATGGACTGCAAAGAAAATGACAAAGAAAGAACGAAATGCAGATTATGCGCCACAAATACTTCAGGAATCTAAACAGTAGTTTTCTGTCCTGACACACACTAAAGCATGTCCATTTATTCAAAGAAGTAAACCTCAAGCCAAATAATAATACTTCTGTGTGACCATCCCCGGCAGGATAAACATTCAGCAGAGGGAGAAAGAAAACAACTCATACACACCCTCAGTCTCGAGACTTGATGTGACTTTTATTTTTGGAATGCCATCACATGCTGCATCCCAAATGTCACAGTTATCACATCCTGGCCTCTTTAATTGCCCTGGCCCAAGTCTATTATTATGTTGTATAATGATCCACGATTCCCTGCCTTTGACTCCAGTCTCCACCCCAATTACTTTCATTGTTCAGGAACGTAACGTGTTGCTCAGTTGCTAAACTATTTTAATCCCACACAGAAGCATCTAAAAGAAAAACATAGGCAAGTGCAGCTAGGTATTTAACTATTTACCTCCACGCTTTACCTCCCCCCCCCTTGACTCCATTCAAGGACCCAAGCAGTCGTTCCAGGTGCAACAGAGGTTCACCTGCATCTCCTCCAACCTCATCTATTGCATCCGCTGCTCTAGGTGTCAGCTGATCTACATCGGTGAGACCAAGCGCAGGCTTGGCGATCGTTTCGCCAAACACCTCCGCTCGGTCCGCATTAATCTACCTGATCTCCCTGTGGCTCAGCACTTCAACTCCCCCTCCCATTCCGAATCCGACCTCTCTGTCCTGGGTCTCCTCCATGGCCAGAGTGAGGACCACCGCAAATTGGAGGAGCAGCACCTCATATTCAGCTTGGGCAGTCTGCACCCTAGTGGCATGATTTCCGGTAGCCCTTGCTGTCTCCTCCCCTTCCCAGCTCACCCTCAGCCCTCTGGCTCCTCTTCCTTTCTTCCCCCCCCCCCCCCCCCCCAAACTCAGCACTTTTGCCTACCTTAGTTATTTAACACTAGATCACTTCACTAAAATTCAGTCAGATTGGCCTTTGTCAATCAAACAAATGTCAGCACAAAAGCCAAGGGTCTCGTTTATTCCATTGGATGATCTGTAACAATAACGACAAAGGTGCGGCACGGTGGTACAGCGGTAGAGTAGCTGGCTCACAGCGCCAGAGACCTGGGTTCGATCCTGACTACGGGTGCTGCCTGTACGGAGTTTGCACGTTCTCCCCGAGACCTGCGTGGGTTTTCTCCGAGATCTTTGGTTTCCTCCCACACTTCCAAAGATATACAGATGTGCAGGTTAATTGGCTTGGTGTAAATGTAAAATAAATTGTCCCCAGTGTGTGTGTGTGCGTGTGTGTGTGTGTAGGGTGATGTTAAAGCGAGGGGGTTTAAAAGTTTCCAAAAATGCAATATTGGGCTGTTCTGGTCAAGATTCACAAGGATCACATAATCTTGTTTTAAAAGTATATCTTGCAGTGCATAAATGTGTAAGAAAGAACTGCAGATGCTGATTTAAATCGAAGGTAGACACAAAATGCTGGAGTAACTCAGCGGGTGAGGCAGCATCTCTGGAGAGAATTACACAAAATGCTGGAGTAACTCAGCGGGTGAGCCACTTGCTGTGCATGTTTGCTTCAGTTATGCTATTTTCCAGGGGAGTGAAACTACCAGATTAGTTGTTCTTCTTTGAGTCCGTTGCAATCCCAGATGTCGTTCTGCCAGTATCTGGCGCAGGTCACAGCTGGTCGGGTCGGGTTGGTTCAGCCAGGTCCTGGGGGCTGCACTGGGGGGCATCGTCACACTCCAGTAGGTGGGACATTGTCTGTACTGCTCCACAGCTGCATGTGTCTTCTGCCTGGTAGTTCCATGCTTTCATAAGTGCTTTGCACCTCCCCTGCTCCACTCGTAATCTGTTGAGGGTCTTCCAGGTTGGCCATGAGAGGCCGTGCCCGCTGGCCAAGCTTGTAATCAATGAATAACAGTCTGACATATGAGTTTTTGTTGTCCAAGTGGTCCAGAGCGGAGTGGAGGGCCAGAGAGATCGCATCCACTGTTGATCTGTTGTAGCGGTAGGCAAAATGCAGTGCAATTTCACTTCACCTTAAGCACTTCATCTGCAGCTCCTTGTGTCTCTGGAAACCCACAGTTGACTCTCCTGAACGATTCCACTCAGTGGAGTGGGGGCCTTTGGTTTTGCAAGAAGTCCCACAGCCAAAAGTACAAATATGTAGGAGGATGTACTGGCAAATATCTGGAGATACCACCTTCAGACAGCACAACAGAGAGTGGTGAGGACAGCGGAGAAGATCACCAGATCACCCCAACCAGCAATCCAGGACTTATACCCATCTCGCTGTCACAAGAGAGCAACCAATATCATCAAAAACACCACCCACCCAGCAAACTGTTCACCCTCCTACCATCGGCAAGCGCTACCGCAGCATGCGGAGCAAAACCACCAGATTCAAAAACATCTTTTTCCCTCAGGCCATCAGACTAATCAACACACTCAAGAAAATTCCATGAACATTACACAAACTAAGACCAATTGACT
Organism: Leucoraja erinaceus; assembly: GCF_028641065.1. Classification (NCBI taxonomy): domain Eukaryota; kingdom Metazoa; phylum Chordata; class Chondrichthyes; order Rajiformes; family Rajidae; genus Leucoraja; species Leucoraja erinaceus. The sequence continues at coordinate 52,637,760 of NC_073390.1, forward strand.
GTCAAAATAACTTTAATTCAATGTCTGCAGTATGCCATTTGCACTTTTCTATATTGCACCTTTTATTATTGCACCTTAATAACATACCTCAAAATTTTACTACAGTCTGGCACACTGTGAATATTTTATATAATGTATATGTCCTGTCTATTTTTATTCGTATATAGTTTGTCTGTGTTATAAATATTACTTGCACATTTGGAGTATGGGGAAACGCAATTTCAATCCTCTGTGTAACTACTTGTTGCATTATTTGAATTGACAATAAAGTTTACTTTACAAAATGACAAAATATTCAGGTGGCACCAAGGATCCTTTAACCCTATTATGGAAGTTATCCTTAAAAACAGATCAATATATCATCCCTGTAAACAACAGAAACAGCAGGATTCTCAACTCCAGGGTGGTATGCTGTGTACAACCTGGATAATACATTTCCTGCATTCTAACAGTGACAACATTGACTCTAAAGCACTTTGGGCAACTCTGCATTTATGAAAGGTGCTAAGCCAACATATACAGTAAATGTAGATCTTTGTTTGCTTCCTTAGACATTCAATGCAGCTTCTGAAGAAAGGTCCTGATCCTAAACATCACCGATCCATGTTCTTCAGATAAGCTGCCTGACCTGCTGAGCTACTGTTTATGTTTTACTCAAGATTCCATCTGTAGTTCCTTATGACTTCACTAAATCACATATCCCCGGAGTTGTAGAAGCAAAGAACGGCAGATGCCGTTAATACGGAAAAGGACACAAAGTGCTGGAGTAACTCAGCAGGTCAGGCAGCATCCCTGGAGAACATGGATGGGTGATGTTTTGGGTCGAGACCCTTCTTCAGACTCTGTTGGAAGACCGGACCTGCTGAGACACTCCAGCATTTTGTATCCATGGCAGGTGAAGAGGAATCAAAATTAGCACCTTCGATAATTAGCAGGCCACATATTCGTTCAGACTTCGGTCTGAATGACAATAAAAGGCTATCTATCTACATATACACAAGTTTGAAATGTCTCTTAAATTAGACTTTAAATTGAAGCAGACACTGTTTCTAATTAACCCAATAACCCTTTATTGAATCATAACACAATGCCAGTGTTACTAAAGCTGCAGTCAGATTCCATGGTACTGCTTGTGTTGGCTGTACAGTGAGACCCCATTGTTATTATTCCAGTCTCTGAGCACGCCAGTGAACTAAATCAGCTGCAGTACATGTAGGTAGCCAGCTCTGTGTTTACTTTGACCTCGGCATTACACAGCCTAACCCAATGAAAATACAGACACCACAGCTCCCAACATAAACCATCAGTCTGAAGAAGGGTTTCAGCCCGAAAAGTTGCTCATTTCCTTCACTCCGTAGATGCTGCTGCACCCACTGAGTTTATCCAGCAATTTTGTCTAACTTCCAACATAAACCATAGGGCTTAGGAAGGCAGTGCTAAAATGATTTTGCTTCAAAAATAGGATCCATTGCCATGTGTAGAATGACTTGCCTTACAATCAGGGGTAGCTCATCTGACCCTGATATGAATAATGGCAATCTTGAATAAGCACCAGACTTTAAAAGTGATACACACGCAGTCACAGGATGTTTACTCATGAGCAGCTAGTGCATAACATTCAGGCATCAACATCATCATCCCTTTCAAAGCCAATTAAGGCCATAGCAACAAGCCCTTTGACGTAGTGAGACCTGCATGCACGCACCCTACTCCAATCCCATTTATTCTCAGTAGATTTCCATCAGCCACCATCAGCTATCCATCACTCACTACCCATCTAGAGCCACAATTAATTGATTAACGTGCATGTCTTTTGGACAAGGGAGGAAACTGGAGCACCCTCAAGGTCACATGGCGAAAGTACAAACTACACACAGTTAGCAACAGAGGTCAGGGTTGAGCTCCGATTATTGGAGCAGTCACAGAACTCCAGTCAGAATAACAACCCTCCCCCACACCGCACAACAATAGCCTCCATCAGTAACCCATGTCTTCAACGGCCAAAGTCTACCAAGTCTCCATTAAACCCATGAGCATTCATCTTTTGGATCAGTTTACCATGATGGACCTTGTCAAAAAGCTTTATAGAAGTCCAAGTCAAGTCAAGTCAAGTTTATTTGTCACATACACATACGAGATGTGCAGTGAAATGAAAGTGGCAATGCTCGCGGACTTTTGTGCAAAAGACAAACAACAAAACAACCAAACAAATTATAAACACAAATTCTTATACTGTATTACTGTACATCCACATACTGTATACAACATCCACTGCCCTAACGTCATGGATCAACTTTATCCGCAGCAATAATTATAGATATTGAAGGCCCCGGCATCAAATGAAAGCAAGAATAACATGACATCAACTTCAAACCAAAAATAGTTTGCAGGTGACTGAAGCAGTTTTTTTTAAACGTGAAGGTCATTTGAAGATTAATTTGTTTAGAAGGAAAGCTCTGGTCTCATAATGCATCCTCCTTGCTCAAAACAATAACTAAATAAATGTGTATGAAGGAACTTCCTGCAGATGCTTATTTAAATCGAAGATAGGCACAAAATGCTGGAGTAACTCAGTGGGACAGGCAGCATCTCTGGAGAGAAGGAATAGGTGATGTTTCCAGTCGAGACCCTTCTTCTTCAGGCTGAACAAGCATCTCGACCCGAAACGTCACCCATCCCTTCTCTCCAGAGATGCTGCCTGTCACACTGAGTTACTCCAGCATTTTGTGCCTATCTTTGAATAAATTAATAAACAATGATCTGGGCAGAGCGGCACGGTGGCGCAGCGGTAGAGTTGCTGCCTTACAGCGCCATATACCCCTCTTTCGATCCTGACCACGGGTGCTGTCTGTACAGAGTTTGCACATTCTCCCTGTAAAACCCCTGTCCCACGGTACAAGTTCATTCCAAGAGTTCTCCCGAGTTTGCCCCGATTCGAACTCGGAGATTTACGGTAATGGCCGCTCGTCGGTACTCGGGGCTCTCGTGGACATTTTTCAACATGTTAAAAAATCTTCACGAGTCTTCCCGTGCTTACCTGCCTTTAGCGAGTCTTCCCGAGTACCCGCCGTTAGCGTTACGAGCCGCTAAGAGACGTCCCCGAGCTCCGACGTACCCGCTACGTTCATTCTCCGTGCTTACCACGAGTTCCATTTTTTTTTTTTAACTCGGGAGAGCTCTTGGAATTAACTCGTACAGTGGGACAGGGCTGTAACCGCCAAGGGCTTTCTCTCTGGTGTTCTGGACACCTGCACACTCCCAAGACCTACAGATTTGTAGGTTAAGAGGGAACTGCAGATGCTGGAGAATCGAAGGTTACACAGAAAAGCTGGAGAGAAACTCAGCGGGTGCAGCACATCTATCTAGGCCCGTAAAACCCCGAAACCCTTCTTCAGACTGATCGGTGGGGGGGGTGGGTGGGGACAAGAAAGGGAAAAGGAGGAGGAGCCTCATGGGAGGAGACGAGACAGCAGGGGGACTGAGGAATGGGGAGGAGACAGCAAGGACTAACAGGATTGGGAGAAGTCGATGTTCATGCCCCCGGGGTTGCAGACTCCCCAAACGGAATATGAGGTGCTGTTCACCAATTCCTCCCAATTTCGGTGCTGCCCTCGCTGTGGCCATGGAGGAGACCCAGGAGATTTACGGAAGGGAGGAGGGAGTGGTAGGGGGAGTTGAAGTGCTGAGCCACGGGGAGGTCAGCCTAGGTTATTAACCGAGCTTCGGCGAAACGTCGCCCAACCTCCGCTTGGTGCTTGACATCTAGAGCAAGCCGCAATAGATGAGAAGAGATGCAGGTAAACCTCTGTCCCGATTGCTTCCCGTCCCGTTACAAGTGGTGCATCTACGAGCAAGGGGAAAGTGCCCGGGGAGGGGGTGGACCTAGAGGGAAGGGAAGAATTGACAAGGGAGTTATGGAGGGAGCGGTCTTTGTGGAAGGCAGATATGGGGGGAGATGGGAAAGATGTGGCTAGTAGTCTTCCGAGTGGAGGTGGCGAAACTGACGGAGGATTACGTTTTGTATGTGATGTGATGGCCGTGAAAGGTGAGGACTAGGGGGACTCGGCCCTTGTTGGAAGTGCCGCAGTGTTGCGGGGTATTTTTTTGGTTTTTTCAGATGTCCTGGTGTGGAAAACGCCTTATCCGTGGAGCACAGATGCGGAGTAGCGGAGGAAATTGGGAGAGTAGGGGATGGAGTCCTTACCGGAAACCAGGGTGGGAAGAAGTGTAGTCCAGATAGCCATGGGAGTCAGTGGGTTTATAGTGTATGTCGGTTAGAAGTCTATCATCTGCAATGGAGATAGTGAGGTCAAGGATGGTAGGGAAGTGTCGGAGAGGGTCCAGGTGTCAGTGCGGGTGGGAAATTAGTGGTGAAGCTGAAGTCAGTGGTGTTCCACTGCCAAAGCAGTCCCGGAGGTAGACTACAGATTTGTAGATTTGTAGGTTAGTTGGCTTTGGTAAAAATTGTAAATTGTTCCCAGGGTGTACAAGAGTGCTTGTGTTTGGATATCACTGATCAGCACAAAATCGATGGGCTGAAGGGCCTGTTACCTCCTGTATCTCCAAAATAAAACTAAAATGGGGTAGTTATTCTAATTTTAAAGCTTGGATAAATGTTACCATGTTTATACACTGATCCAGTCAGGGTCATTTCACCTTGTCCAACCTCATGGTTATGCCTTGTTTGAATGGCAACATTGAAATTGAAGATCAACTAGAGGCAGCTAATTTTGATTTGAAGCATTCTGGTTTATATTACAGTTCAACTTGAAACCCGAACCATATACTCGAAAAACACTATTCTTTTGTCTACTTAAAAGGGCCAAGGGGAAACACCCTCAGAGTGAATTCATTCAGACAATAGCCAAACAAAGCAAATCAGAAAGGTCTTCATAATTTCTGGTCAGTGTTCATACGACTTCTCACACAGTCACAGTGGATTACAGGTTGGGAGATTTCATCAGAAATTCCCATCTGAAGGGACTTTGCAGCGACTCTTGCTGGAACGGAGGGCATGTGTATTTCAAGGAGGACAGGAGCGGGCACGCTATGAAACTCCGCCAGGAGTCTGTGTTGAGGCTTGTACGTAAAGCATGCTCCCGGGAATCCTCTAGAAGCCTTGTTCCGGGAGATAATACGTTCAGAAATGGCGCGAGAATAATTGATGCAGGTTTACAACGCTCACTCCTGGTCAAATTTAATACCCTACTATTGAAGGGAAAAGGTTCAGCCCATCGTTAAAATAATGCTAGCTGAAAAAAATCCACATTATAGCATACTGTACTTCTAGTTTCCCCCTCTCCCCTGACTTTCAGTCTGCAGAAGGGACTCGACCCGAAATGTCACCTATTCCTTTTCTTCAGAGATGCTGCCTGACCTGCTGAGTTACTCCAGCATTTTGTGTCTATCTTCGGTGTAAACCAGCATCTGCAGTTCCTTCTTACACATATAATATTGAATTCAGATTCAGATTCAAACTTCATTGTCATTGTGCAGTGTACAGAACAGAGACAACGAAATAATGTGGGCTGCTGCCACAAGCAGCGAGAATATAAGATAGTTTGATGAATTTCAGTAACTTGGTCAGAAGGTCAAAAGTGTTAGGAGTAGAATTAGGCCATTCGGCCCATCAGGACTAATCTGCCACTAAATCATGGCTGATCTACCTCTCCCTTCAAACCCCATTCTCCTGCCTTCTCCCCATAACATCGGACACCTAGACTGATCCAGAATCTATCTATCTCTGCATTAAAAATATCCATTGACTTGGCCTCCACCGCCTTCAGTGGCAAAGAATTCCACAGAGCTGGGTATCGTCACCAGAGAGGTGGCTACTCTTTACGTACTGCCTGGGTGAGGTGTGCTGTATGATTTTACCGGATTGCATGCAAAGACAATGAATTTCATTGTACCTCAGTGCATATGAAAATAAAGTATCATGGGATCATTGATTCCAAATGGAAATGAAAGCAGTGATTAGGACAGGAGCTGTCCAGATTATGATTCAAAACTGGATAGAGGGGCGGCCAAAAGGACATAAACATCTCTGTAGCAATCCAGAGATTCAGCTGCTGAGCACAGCATTTTTTAAAGAACTCTGCATTTACAGTAAACCTGTCCGAACACAGAAGATCTCTGCTCCAGCCACAAGTTTTAACTTGAGTCTGCGGAGCTATAATTAGATGAAAAGGCATTTACCATTCAACAGACATGAAGCAGAGTCCTGAAATCCCGCGGCAAACAACTGCGAGAAAAGCTACTATGCAGCGACAAGGCAGGTAACATCAACAGAATTAAAATTTGATCCGGTGGCCATAGAAATGTGTTCTTTTGTTTCCCAAGGAGACATTGTATACAAATAATAAAAACCATTGGCTTTGCGAGGGGGGTTTTTTTTTTTTATGCTGCTCCCTGAAAATTCTCATCTGATGCTATTGAGTCTCTCTCCTTAGCAGGGTAGAGTTTCAACAATGTTGATCTGATCACACACACTCTTAAACTGGTGCCTCACTGAACCAGGCCTTTTGTCCTGTGTTAAATCCTTGATGACCTGCCTGAACAATGGAGCCTGCATTGAAATCGAGCAACGTGCCATTAGCCTCACCTTTATGCGTGCAGTCTATTCTGGCTCCCGGCAGTTTTATCAATTTTATTTCAATGGTTAATTTCAAATCTAGGCAGATTTAAATTGGACCAGTGTCAATGCAAAAACATGGATCACATGTGTGAGCAGGAACTGGAGGAACGGAAGATAGGCACAAAAAGCTGGAGTAACTCAAAGTGATCTCGGTCAGACGTCATCTCTGGAGAAAAGGCACGGGTGATGTTTTTGGGGTTAAGACCGTTCTTCTGACCGAGAGTCAGGGGAAAGGGAAAACGAGAGAGGCTTCTGAACTTTGGATGGGGCAGAGAAACAATGACAAAGTTGGCAACCATGTTCTGTAGAAGGGTCTATGGAGCGAAGGAAATAGGCAAAGTTTCTATTTTGCCTATTTCCTTTGCCTAACGTTGCCTATTTCCTTCGCTCCCGCTCCATAGATGCTGCTGCACCCGCTGAGTTTCTCCAGCTTTTTTGTGTACCTTCGATTCTCCAGCATCTGCAGTTCCTTCTTAAACATTCTGAAGAAGGCTATTGACCCAAAACGTCACCTATTCCTTTTCTCAAGAGATGCTGTCTGACCTGCTAAGCTATTGCAGCTTTTTGTGTCTAACATGAATCACTTTCTATGTTTCAAATGATCAGTGTTTACCAAGCACTTTCGACACACCAAGAGATTTTATACCAGTGACTATTGACCTTGTTAGGGGAAATCAGGAACCAGAGGACATAAGTTTAAGGAGGTGAGAGGGGAAAGTTGGAAAGGGAACCTGAGGGGCAACTACACTCAACTCACACAGAGGGTGCTGGGTATATGGAACCAACTGCCAGAGGAGATAGTTGTGGCAGGTACTATAACAACATGTAAAATACATTTGGATAGGGACATGGATAGAAAAAGTTTAGAAGCAAATGAGCCAAACACAGGCAGGTGGGACTACCATTGACGGGGCATCTAGGTTGGCATGAGCAAGCTGGGCTGAAGGGCCTGTTTCCATACCAAACTGACTTTATGACTCACTTAACACTAACTGAAAATGAAGGAAAAGATGGCATGACTCATTTTAAACGAATGTATTCATTTTATTCAATAAAATGTTGTATTTCAACCTGGGAAGCTCTGTCACGTAAGTGTGGTTGATCTTGGACTTCTTGGAGGGAGTTTAGTTTCGTTTCGTTTAGAGATACAGCACCGAAACAGGCCCTTCAGCCCACTGGGTCTGCGATGCCCGCACACTAACACTATCCTACACACACTAGGGGCAATTTACAATTTTTATAAAGCCAATTAGCTTATGAACTGGTTCAAGAAGGAACTGCAGATGCTGGAAGATCGAAGGTAGACAAAATTGCTGGAGAAACTCAGCGGGTGCAGCAGCATCTATGGAGTGAAGGAAATAGGCGACGTTTCGGCCCGAAACGTCGCCTATTTCCTTCGCTCCGTAGATGCTGCTGCACCCGCTGAGTTTCTCCAGCAGTTTTGTGTACCTTATGAACCTGCATGTCTTTGGAGTGTGGGCGGAAACCGGAGATCCCAGAGAAAACCCACACAGGTCATGGGGACAACATACAAACAAGCACCTGTAGTCAGGATCGAACCTGGGTCTAGGGCACAGTCAGGCAGCAATTCTACCACTGCGTCATTGTACCGCCCCCAATTGGTGCAGAGGACCTCATTCTGCAGCCATCTCATGGATAATTATGGAGGAGACTGTTTTGTTGATTGACAGCATTTGCAAAGATTTACCCTTCAAGAATTACCAAGATAACCTGTTTTTCCTAAAAGGTTGACGCTCTATGCCAAGTCATTTGACGAGAGTAGGGCAGAGCAAACAGAACATTAAAGATCTACAAAGCAAAACAATTCACATACTGATTAAGGCGACTGTGGGTGCTTTGTGTACTTCCCAAATTCAAACGACATCCTGACCTTTACTTAATGCATTCCTGATACATGTTTCACTCTGATAAGCTCAGTGAAGGAGAAAGAGAGGCCTATTGAGAAATCTAAAACTTCTTGTGTACTTTGGCATTACGCAAAACATTGGCTGTGCAAGGAAGTTAATCATTCTGGTTACACTGGGGGGTTTTTTTCCAGGACATTCTAGAGGTGGGAAGAACTTAGACGGAAGTGGGGCCGTACAGCCATTTGAATCTTCTCCAGCATTAAATAAGATCATGGCTTCCTCATCAACACTTTCCATATCACACCATTCAATAGACAATAGGTGCAGGAGTGGGCCATTCGGCCCTTCGAGCCAGCACCGCCATTCAATGTGATCATGGCTGGTCAACACCAATCAGTAACCTGTTCCTGCCTTCTCCCCATATCCTCTGACTCCGCTATTTTTAAAGAGCCCTATAGAAACATAGAGAAATTAGGTGCAGGAGTAGGCTATTCGGCCCTTCGAGCCTGCACCGCCATTCAATATGATCATGGCTGATCATCCAACTCAGTATCCCGTACCTGCCTTCTCTCCATATCCCCTGATCCCCTTAGCCACAAGGGCCACATCTAATTCCCTCTTAAATATAGCCAATGAACTGGCCTCAACTACCCTCTGTGGCAGAGAGTTCCAGAGATTCACCACTCTGTGTGAAAAAAGTTCTTCTCATCTCGGTTTTAAAGGATTTCCCCCTTATCTTTAAACTGTGACCCCTTGTCCTGGACTTCCCCAATATCGGGAACAATCTTCCTGCATCTAGCCTGTCCAACCCCTTAAGAATTTTGTAAGTTTCTATAAGATCCCCTCTCAATCTTCTAAATTCTAGAGAGTATAAACCAAGTCTATCCAGTCTATCTAGCTCTCTCCTGAAAGCATCCAGAGAACCCGCCTCCACTGCCCTCTGAGGCCGAGAATTCTACAGACTCACAACTCTCTGTGAGAAAAAGTGTTTCCGTTCTAAATAGACATTCAATTATTGATCTCGGTTTTGAAGATACTCAGAGACTAAGCATCCACCACCTCCTTATGTGTGGGGTGGAACAGCAATTGCTGGTTTACACCAAAGATAGATACAAAATGCTGGAGTAACTCAGCAGGACAGGCAGCATCTCTGGAGAGAAGGAATGGGCGATGTTTTGGGTCAAGACCCTTCTTCAGACAGAGAGTCAGGGGAAAGGGAAAGCATTCTGTGTCACTCTTTGTTGTAAACCAACTTCTGCAATTCCTTCCGACAAACTTAGTATCCTTATCTTTATGTGTAGGAAAGAACTGCAGATGTTGATTTAAACCAAAGATAGACACCAAATGCTAGAACAACTCAGCGGGTCAGACAGCATCTCTGGAAAAAAGGAATAGGTGATGTTTCAAATCGAGTCTGAAAAAAGTTCCCAAAACGTCACCTATTGCTTTTATCTTTCCTTTTCGCGTCACCTTTCATTTTCTCCAGAGATGCTGAGTTACTCCACTACCTACCGAGTTACTCCAGCTTTTTGTGTCGATCCTTATCCATATCATTGATATAGTTATGCCCCTGTCCCAGTTAGGAAACCTGAACGGAAGCCTCTGGAGACTTTGCGCCCCACCCAAGGTTTCCGTGCGGTTCCCAGAGGTTTTTGTCAGTCTCCCTAATGGTCGAAAGTGGTTTCCGCTTCTTCTATGTTCCAGCGATTATTTAAAAAAAATTCAAAACTGGCCGCAACTAAAAATCGGTAATTTAGTCGAAGCCGGTTGCGATGTTAGTTGAAGGTGGTTGCCAGAGGTTGCAGGTGGTTGAGGTTGCAGGTGGTTGCAGGTGGTTGCCGGAGGTTGCAGGTGGTTGCCGGAGGTTGCCGGAGGTTGCAGGTGGTTGCCGGAGGTTGCAGGTGGTTGCCGGAGGTTGCCGGTGGTTGCAGGTGGTTGCCGGAGGTTGCAGGCGGTTGCAGGTGGTTGCCAGAGGTTGCAGGTGGTTGCCAGAGGTTGTAGGTGGTTGCCGGAGGTTGCGGGAAGTTGCAGGTGGTTGCCAGAGGTTGCAGGTGGTTGCCAGAGGTTGCAGGTGGTTGCCGGAGGTTGCAGGTAGTGGAAGCAGGTAGGGAGACTGACAAAAACCTCCAGGAACCGCACAGAAACCTTGGGTGGGGCACAAAGTCTCCAAAGGTTTCCATTCAGATTTCCTAAGAGGGACAGGGGAATTAGGGTACCTGCAGCAACTCAATGGCACACCATTATTTTTGCCTCCCAGCCAAAAATGACTCATTTATCCATTACTGTTTCACCCGTTTGAAAATCCTCAGTTTATACCCATATCTTACCCTCCTCCCTTCATTAAATATATTTAATATTTCACGTCACCTTTTTAAAGGACTAATGTCTGCTGCAAGCACAAATACACCACAAACACTAATCTATTCTACCAGTTTCAACCTCAAAAAATTTTCCTGAAGATTTTTCAAAGCTCAATTCCCTTTTAAAAATACCAGTAGACCTATGCCAGTGTTGTTATTGTTTTCCAAGTACCTTATTATCACTTCTTTAGTAATGGATACCAGCATTTTCCTTCCTATTTCAGGCTAACTGGTCTATAGGTGTGGATACAAGGGACTACAGATGCTGGAGTTCCTCAGTGGGGCAGGCAGCATCAGTGGAGAACATGGATAGGTGACAAATTGGGTCGGGACCCCATAGTAGTCCTTCCTACTTAATCATGATCTTATCATTACGCTCAACCTGTAAATAAGGTAATACGTACCTTAGTGCTTAACAGCAACAGTGCCAACCACCCTTTGTGCTGCAAAGTCATGGAAATCCTCAGTCTGACACTATATATTTGTTTCTCTATTCCCCCCCCCCCCCCCCCCCCACCCCACCCCACCCCGAAGTTGCCAAGGCACAGTGGCGGTATGGAAGATAGATCAAAACTTTGTGTTGTGGTTGTGGTGCAGTGAAGATTTAAGCCAAATTACATGCCAAATATTAGTGGTAGCATCAAGGAAACGTGAATGTTGGGGAAGAGGGGGCATTGAATAGGGTAGCAATCAAAGGTAGACAAAAAAACTGGAGAAACTCAGCAGGTGAGGCAGCATCTATGGAGCGAAGGAATAGGCAACGTTTCGGGCCGAGACCCTTCTTCAGAAGGGCGGCAATCAATGTAATGTAATGTCCAGAAGGGTGTGAAGGTCCTCATTATGCCTAAGAGCTACACACATTGCAAGACCCCTCACACCCCAACCATGGACTGTTTGCCCTCCTCCCATCAGGGAGGCGGTACAGGAGCCTCAGGTCTCGTACTAGTAGGATGAGGAACAGCTTCTACAACAATACAATCACACTGCTGAACTCGGAGTCCCGCCGATAGATTTCTCTGGTCCCTCCGTCCCCATTGTTTAATCATTCTGTATTTCTTGATTATTCTGTATCTTCTCTCTTTCTATTTTTTTTTCTCTCCCTTATGCACAACTACTACGGACTGACGCAAAACTGCATTTCGTTGTACTCATACTTGTATTTGTGTGATGACATTAAAGTTGAATTGAATTGAATTGAATAGATGCAGGAAGTAAACAAGATCACATCACTTGGAAGGGGTGTACAGGGTGGTAGTGGAAGAAGAGAGGGGGGTGGGGAATTCTGGGCTGCACACAGCAGGATGTTTCGTTTGAATTTAGAGATACAGCGTGGAAACAGGCACTTGGGTCCATCAAGTCCACGCCGACCAGCAATCACCCCGTGCACTAACACCCCGTACACACCAGGGACAGTTAATGATTTTACCAATAACAATTAACCCACAACCTGTACGTATTTGGAATGTGGGAGGAAACCGGAGCACCCGGAGAAAACCCACGCGGTCTCAGGGAGAGCATACAAGCTACGCACGGACAATGCCCGTTGTCAGGAACGAACCCGGGTCTCTGGCGCTTAAGATAGCAACTCTACCGCTGCTCCGTCGTGCCGCCAACGTTATGTGGCTGGCATATTAAGTCAAGTCAAGTCAAGTCAAGTCAAGTCAAGTTTATTTGTCACATACACATACGAGATGTGCAGTGAAATGAAAGTGGCAATGCTCGCGGACTTTTGTGCAAAAGACAAACAACAAAACAACCAAACAAATTATAAACACAATCATAACACACATATTCTTTTACATAATAAATAATGGAAGGAAAAACGTTCAGTAGAGTTAGTCCCTGGTGAGATAGGCATTTACAGTCCGAATTGCCTCTGGGAAGAAACTCCTTCTCAACCTCTCCGTTCTCACCGCATGGCAACGGAGGCGTTTGCCTGACCGTAGCAGCTGGAACAGTCCGTTGCAGGGGTGGAAGGGGTCTCCCATGATTTTATTTGCTCTGGAGTTGCACCTCCCCAACTTCTATAAGCAAGAGGGGGGAAAAGGAGGTAATTTTACGAGCATCGATCTATGGTGACATTAAGAGACATTCCATTCTTCCTGGCCAAAGGATTCAAAATTAAGGCAGATAAAAGACAATGAGATGCAAGGAGGGTCTCGGCCAGAAACGTCACCTATTTCAATACAATACCATTTATTGTCATTTGAACCTCAAATGAAGTTCAAACGAAATTCGGTTTCTGCAGTCGTATAAGAAGAGAAGGGCGCTGGGAAGTCCCTAGGCCATGTACGGCCCTGCCCGGGTCTTGATGTTGGAGCCCCCAGCAGGTGCTGGCAAGTCACGCGGCCATTTAAGCCGCGCGGGGCAACGCAAGGCCTCGCTCCGGGCAGTTTTCAGCCCCGTAAATCAGGCGCGAGAAGTTGCCATTGCGGGAGCTCCAAAAAGCGGTCTCCCACCAGGGACCCGCGAGCTCCCGATGTCACCGTCCACCGGACCTGCGGATGGAGCCTCCAAAGCTCTACATAGATGCTGCCTCACCCGCTAAGTTCCTCCAGTATTTCTATCTACCTTCGATTTTTCCAGCATCTGCAGTTCTTTCTTAAACATGAGATGCAAATATTGTTCTTTCACAATTATCAGCTCAAAGGAAAAGGGACCAGTGAATGAGGAGATAATGGGACACTAATCATCTCCAAATTGAATTACAGGAAGAAGCCCCGAGGCAAGGATCTTCCAGAGAAAAGGAGATAATAAAGTATGCAGGAATGTTTCACAAGCTCACAACTTCCTAGGGTAGCTGAAGATAAAAGGCAGCTCAGAGAACAAGGACAAAAGGATGTAATGTTGACACTCTATAAAGGTGCTGGTCAGGCCGCATTTGGAGTATTGTGAACTATTCTAGACTCCAGGATATGCTGTCTGGAGGTATTCACAGACAGTGTACTGCGTTACATTAAAAACTGCATGGACACGGTCACAGTGGACAAACGCATCCGGGTCTACCACAACCAGAAGCCCTGGATGACCCGGGCTGTTAAAAGAGAGGAACACCGCTTTTAGGTCTGGCAATAGGGCTTTATACGGCACTGCCCGAGCTAACCTGAAGAGAGGCAGCAGAGAGGCCAAATCAGACTACAGGAGGAAGATAGAGGACCACCTGGACAGTAACAACAGCAGGCAGGTGTGGCAGGGGATCCAGTATCTCACCAACTACAAGACCAAACTTGGAGCTGCTGAACTCATTGGCAGAGGAGCTGAACCTCTTCTTTGCATTTCGTTGTCTCTGTACTGTACACTGACAATGACAATTAAAATTGAATCTGAATCTGAATCTTTGCTCGCTTTGAAGTGGAGCCACCCGAGACAGCCACATCACAGCACATGATCCACAGCAGCCCAACCCTCAAGATAGAGGAGCATGAGGTGAGGCGCACGCTGCGGACCATCAATCCAAGGAAGGCTACTGGACGCGTGCTGAAGGACTGCGCAGACCAGCTGGCTGGAGGCTGCACGAGGATTTTCAACCAGTCTCTGGCCCAGTCCTCTGTTCCACCCTGTCTGAAGTCCGCAACCATAGTCCCCTTGCCCAAACAGACTTAAAAACAGTTTTTACCCCACTGCTATAAAGGCACTAAATGTAGCCGCCAAGGAACGCAGGGGGCGAAACATACTAAGGGACTGTGGTACACTGTGAAATCGACAGAAGGATGGAGGGTTGGGTGTTTACGCGTGCTATTTTCATGATATTTATTTTAGTTGTTTATCTTTTTTTAATATTTTACCTTGTACGTATCGTTAGCTTTTAGAAATGTTCGAATGGTGCACTGATGGCTGGCTGACATTTTTAAATTTCGTTGTACATGGTTCATGTTACAATGACAGTAACGAGACTATTCCAACTATTCCATTCTGCTCTGGAAAGGGTAGAGAGGAGGTTTATGAGAATTATCCCAGGAATGAGCAGGGTAACACATGATGATTGTTTGACATCACTGGGCCTGTACTTGCTGGCGTATAGAAGGTTGAGGGGAAGGACATCATCGAAGCTTACCAAATACTGAAAGGCCTGGATAAAGTAGATGTGGAGAGGAGATTCTAGGACTAGCGGTCACAGCCTCAGAATTAAAGGATGCTCCTTTAGGAAGGAGATGAGGAAGAATGTCTTTAGTCAGAGGGTGGTGAATCTGTGGAATTCATTGCCATCGACAGCTGTGGAGGCCCAATATTTTTAAGGTGGAGATAGATAGATTCTTGGTCCGTACGGGTGTCGGGGGTTATGGGGAGAAGGCAGGAGAATGGGGATAGAAGGGAGAGATAGATCAGCCATGATTGAATGACAGAGTGGCCTTGATGGGCCGAATGGCCTAATTCTGTTCCTATCACTTATGAACTTATGACTAAGAATTCGGAGGATAGACACGAAGTGCCGAGGCAACCTGTCAGCATCTCTGGAGGAAAAGGCTGGTGATGTTTGGAGTTGAAGTCCGAAGAAGGGTCCCGACCCATAATGTCACAAATTCTTACAAGGATAGTATGGCCAACACAACTTTGGATTTAAATCCAACTATGGGTCGGGTGAGGTGGGTGAGGGGGGGGGGACCAGGGACAAGTATATCTCTACTTTTTTTTCCTTTCTTTCTTTTTTCCTTCTCCTCTCTCACATCTTGATTCACTCTTTGGCCACTCTACTTTGGTAGTCTAGGGTGTCCTATCTTTTCACCTTTCACTTTTTCTCCCTCTTGTTCTTTCTCTCTTCTTTCCTCTTATTTCCAAGTTAAAAGGACGAAGGAAGAGGCTAGTCACGTTGATTCACAAGCTGTGGGAGCAGAATCAGGCCATTCGGCCCATCGAGTCTACTCCGCCATTCAATCCTGGCTGATCTCTGCCTCCTAATCCCATTTTCCTGCCTTCTCCCCGTAACCCTTGACACCCGTTGTAAGCTTCCTTCCAACGTCAAATGGATTGCCAGCAAGTGCTTATAATTTCCAGTCAAAGTATTTAACTATTGACTTTGGAATGTGAAATTTGAAACAATAATAACGCTCAGTGCTGTATTAGAAAATTTAACAATGGTCTAGTGTATTCGTTCTATCTAAGCAAGTCCTGGGAAACGATGGTGTTAATGAGAGAGCCAGGTACCACCCTTCACTGCCCAGCAATGGCTACTGTTGTATTCCACACCGGAAAAAGGAGCATTGATTATCAAATTGCATAATCCTGACAACCAGGCGTTGTGCAATTCAATTTCTTGGCAATAACGGCCCAAGTTCTAGTGAAAAAGGGCCGGGAGTATTGAGAAACGAACAAGTCTCCTGGTGTTCACCCAAGCTAGTGATGTCCGATTAGATCCCAGATCTGTACCGACTTAGCAGGCTTTGTACCCAATGATTAGCCCTGAAGGATTTGGGGAAGGAGATAAAAGTGAAAAAAAAACTCCATAAAAAATTGACTCAGATAATCCATTAACAAAATATAAACCTAGAACAGGATTAGTTCACGAGCAAATAGCCCGATACCAAATTCCATTCTCCTGGCAAGCGCTTCTGATTCTTATTGTGTTCTGTTCTGTGTCATTCACTGTTGCATGACATCCCAAATTGTTTTACAGACAATTAATTTCTTTGAGTGTAGTCACTGCTGTACTGTTAGAAATGCAGCAGCCAAGTTGCAAACAACAAACTGCAAAGTGTTAATGACCACATGACCTGGTTCTCACTAAGCTGATAAAAAAAAACTATTAACCAGACCACCAGTGACTTTGTTGGCCTTCTTCAAACTAGTGCCAAAGAATCATTTAGTTTTGTGTGGGAAGGAACTGCGGATGCTGGTAGACACAAAATGTTGGAGTAACTCAACAGGACATGCAGCATCTCTGGAGGGAAGGAATGGGTGACGTTTTGGGTTGAGATATAACCATATAACCATATAACAATTACAGCACGGAAACAGGCCATCTCGACCGTTCTAGTCCGTGCCGAACACATATTCTCCCCTAGTCCCATACACCTGCGCTCAGACCATAACCCTCCATTCCTTTCCCGTCCATATAACTATCCAATTTATTTTTAAATGATTAAAACGAATCTGCCTCCACCACCTTCACTGGAAGCTCATTCCACACAGCTACCACTCTCTGAGTAAAGAAGTTCCCCCTCATGTTACCCCTAAACTTCAGTCCCTTAATTCTCATGTCATGTCCCCTTGTTTGAATCTTCCCTACTCTCAGTGGGAAAAGCTTTTCCACGTCAACTCTGTCTATCCCTCTCATCATTTTAAAAACCTCTATCAAGTCCCCCCTTAACCTTCTGCGCTCCAATGAATAAAGCCCTAACTTGTTCAACCTTTCTCTGTAACAGAGATCCTTCCTCAGACCCAATCATTCAGGTTCGCCTGGGTCAGCCTTGGTTTGACTTCACACCCAAAAGACAACACATCCAACAGTGACACCTTGGAACAACGGCCAGCCTAGATTGTGCAGGAAGGAACTGCAGATGCTGGTTTACACCGAAGATAAGACACTAAATGCTGGAGTAACTCAGCAGGTCAGGCAGCATCTCTGGAGTAAAGGGATAGTTGTCGGAAGAAGGCTCTCGATCCAAAATGTCACCTATTCCTTCTCTCCTGAGAAGCTGCCTGACCCGCTGAGTTCCTCCAGCATTTTGTGTGTATCTTCGGTCAGCCTAGATTTCTTGCGGTGAAAAGCAAATTCTCACTCAAAAAGCAAAACCGCAATTACGAAAACGCCGAGAATGACGGAAAAAAACTCAGAAAAATAACACTCGTATTCATAAGTCTATCAAAACCAGCCTTGCGATTGCAGCTCCTATCCGTGCTAAATAGCAACTTAAATTATAACAAATTCAACTCCAGCTGTCACCTGGTAAACCACAATCTACACTCAGCTTGTTGCTAAGATCATGCAAACTGATTATCCCCAACGGTCATATAATGAGTCAGCAATCTTAACTAGAAACATTAAGAAATAAATTGGACGGGACATTCTCGTTAATGAGTGATTGTTTTTAAAAAATCAATCCTGAAATAAAACACCAGGATTTGGATTGGGAGACCAGAGAGACACTCAGTGAGACTCAAGATTCAAGAGAGTTTATTTTTGTGTACCTTGTTGAAAAATGCCTCTGAGCAAGGAAACCATGAAATGGGGTGGCTTTGGAGGTGGTTGGGAGAAGGAAGAAGCTAATTGGGCAATGAGTACACAGAAGGTACACAAAATTGCTGGAGAAATTCAGCGGGTGCAGCAGCATCTATGGAGCGCAGGAAATAGGCAACGTTTCGGGACGAAACCCGGAAGGAAATAGGCAACGTTTCGGGCCGAAACCCGGAAGGGTTTCGGGCCGAAACGTTGCCTATTTCCTTCGCTCCATAGATGCTGCTGCACCCGCTGAGTTTCTCCAGCTTTTTTGTGTACCTTCGATTTTCCAGCATCTGCAGTTCCTTCTTAAACACAGAACATAGTAGGCATTGACTACAGAACAGATCAGTGTGTCCATATACCATTATGTAAATATATACACACATGAATAAATAAACTAAACTGATGAAGTGCAAATAACAGATAATGGGCTATTAATGTTCAGAGTTTTGGCTGGGACAAGTTTAATAGCCTGATGGCTGTGGGGAAGTAGCTATTCCTGAACCTGGTCGTTGCAGTCTTCAGGCCCCTGTACCTTCTACCTGAAGGTAGAGGGGAGACGAGTGTGTGGCCAGGATGGTGTGGGTCCTTGATGATGCCGCCAGCCTTTTTGAGGCAGCGACTGCGATAGACCTCCCTTCCATCGAGGGGATCTGAGCTGATGATGGACTGGGCAGTGTTTACTACTTTTTGTAGTCTTTTCCTCTTTGGGGCGCGCTCAAGTTGCCGAACCAAGCCACGATGCAACAGGTCAGCAGGCTCAGAACACATGAAGTGAACACAAGCAGATGGAGCAACTCAGTAGGCCAGGCAACATCTCTGGAGGCAGAGGAACAATTACCGTTTTGTACACAACGTGCTGGAAATGTCTCTGAAAATATAGATAAATGATGCTTGGGGTCAGGACCCTCCTTCGATCTGAAAAAGAGTCCTGACCCGAAACGTCGCCCAGCCTTGTTCTTCACAGATGCTGCCAGACCCGCCGAGCTACTCCAGCACTTTATATCTTTTATTGATGAATCAGCATCTGCAGTTCCTCGAGTCACTTTGGCTTGAGACCATGCATCAGAACAGATGCAGAGTTCCCAGCAAAAATGCAAAAGACCAGCCATCCCATTCTACCTCCACAAATGCTAGCTGACCCTTTGAGTTACTCCAGCAGTTTTGCTCCAGATTACAGCATCTGCAGTCTCATAGAAACATAGAAAATAGATGCAGCAGTAGGTCATTCGGCCCTACGATCCAGTACCACCATTCAATATGATCATGGCTGATCATCCAAAATTAGTACCCCATTCCGGCTTTTTCCCCCATATCCCTGGATTCCCTTAGCCCTAAGAGCTAAATCTAACTCTCTCTTGAAAACATCCAGTCAATTGGCCTCCATAGTCTTCTGTGACAGAGAATTCCACAGATTCACAACTCTCTGGGTGAAAAGGGTTTTCATCATCTCAGTCCCAAATGGCCTACCCCTTAATAAACTGTGACCCCTGGTTCAGGGCTCCTCCAACATCAGGAACATTTTTCCTGCATCTACCCTGTCCAATCCATGAAGAATTTTATATGTTTCAATCGACCCATTCTTTCATTATATATCAGCCCCGCCATTCCGGGAATTAACCTGGTGAACCTACACTGCACTCCCTCAATTGCAATAATGTCCTTCCTCAAATTAGAAGGACCTGTGGATAGGGTGAACTGTTTTAAATATCTGGGAGTCCACATCTCTGAGGATATGACATGGGCATCACACGCCTCAGCACTCGTGAGTAAGGCAAGGCAGTGCCTTTACCACCTCAGGCAATTGAGGAAATTCAGAGTGTCTCCGAGGATCCTCCAGTGCTTCTACGCAGTGGCGGTGGAAAGCATCTTGTCCGGTAACATTACCATCTGGTTTGGGAATTGCTCTGCCAAGGACAAGAAGGCTCTGCAGAGAGTAGTGCGTTCGGCCAAACGCACTATGGGAACTTCACTCACCCCCCTGCAGGAACTATACAACAGGAGGTGCAACTCCAGAGCAAACAAAATCATGGGAGACCCCTTCTACCCCTGCAACGGACTGTTCCAGCTGCTACAGTCAGGCAAACGCCTCCGTTGCCATGCGGTGAGAACGGAGAGGTTGAGAAGGAGTTTCTTCCCAGAGGCAATTCGGACTGTAAACGCCTATCTCACCAGGGACTAACTCTACAGAAAGTTTTTCCTTCCATTATTTATTATGTAAAAGAATATGTGTGTTATGATTGTGTTTATAATTTGGTTGGTTGTTTTGTTTTTTGTCTTTTGCACAAAAATCCGCGAGCATTGCCACTTTCATTTCACTGCACATCTCGTATGTGTATGTGACAAATAAACTTGACTTGACTTGACTTTACTAGAAGCCCAAATTGTACACTAGACTCCAGGTGCTGTCTCACCAGGGCCCTGTACAACTGAAGGACTTCCTTGCTCCTAAACTCAAATCCTCTCGCAATGAAGTACATGCCATTAGCTTTCTTCACTACCTGCTGTACCTGCATGCTTACTTTCAATGACTGATGTACAAGTACACTCAGGTCTTGTTGCACATCCCCTTCTTCTAATCTGACACCATTCAGATAATAATCGGCCATCCTGTTCTTGCCACCAAAGTGAATAACCTCACATTTATCCACATTATACTGCATCTGCCATGCATCTGCCCACTCACCCAACCTATCCAAGTCACCCTGCAGCTTCATAGCATCCTCCTCGCAGCTCACACTGCCACCCAGCTTTGTGTCATCCGCAAATTTATAATAATAATAACTATTTATAGAACACTTTAAAAACAACCACTGTTGCCACAAAGCGCTGTACATGACTAATCATGGACAAAACAATTATTACACGGCAATAAAAACACTAGAGAAAGTAAAAACAATAAAATTAAAAACATTAAAAGCACCAAAACAGGAACAAAGTCTCAAGCAGGGTCAAAAGCCAAGGAATATAAATGTGTTTTAATACTGGTTTTTAAGATGGACAGTGAGGGGGCCTGTCTGATGTGCAACGGCAAGGTGTTCCAGAGTGCCGGAGCAGCAACAGAGAAGGCTCTATCCCCTCCGAGCTTCCGCTTAGACCTTGGTACCTCCAGGAGCAGCTGATCAGCTGACCCGAGGCACCGGGCAGGAGCGTATGGATGAAGCAGCTCAGAGAGGTAAGGCGGGGCGAGCCCATTCAAAGATTTAAAAACAAATAAAATAATTTTAAAATGAAAGTGCACCGGGAGCCAGTGGAGGGAGACCAGAATTGGCGTTATGTGCTCCCTCTTTCGAGTTCCAGTTAAAAGACGAGCGGCAGCATTTTGAACCAACTGGAGACGAGCCAGGGAAGATCGAGCAACTCCAAAATAGAGTGCGTTACAGTAATCCAGCCTAGATGTAATAAAGGCATGGATTACTGTTTCAAAATGCTGCTGCTCAAGAATGGGCTTCACCTTTGCCAGCTGCCTTAGGTGAAAGAAGCTGGACTTTACCACCTAATGATGATCCAATTTAACATCACTGTCCATCCTAAAACCCAGGTCTAAAACTGTTGGCTTGACATACCGTGCCAGGGGACCCAAGTCAACAGGGGGAGGTTCACGGCAGCCATTGGGACCAAACAATATCCCCTCTGTCTTCTTTTCATTAAATCCTAGAAAGTTTAGGGCCATCCAGGACTTAATGTCCTCAAGACAAGACAGAAGTGATTTGACAGAAAAAGGCGTCTTTAGAGAATTTAGAGATGTTACATTTAATTCTCTTGTCTAAATCGTTAATATATATTGTAAACAACTGGGGTCCCAGCACTGAGCCTTGCGGCACTCCACTAGTCACTGCCTGCCATTCTGAAAAGGACCCGTTAATTCCTACTCTTTGCTTCCTGTCTGCCAACCACTTCTCTATCCATGTTAATACCCTACCCCCAATACCATGTGCTCTAATTTTGCACACTAATCTCCTATGTGGGACCTTGTCAAAGGCTTTTTGAAAGTCCAGATACACCACATCCACTGGTTCTCCCTTATCAATCCTACTTGTTATATCCTCTAAAATTTCCAAAAAATTAGTCAAGCATAATTTCCCCTTCATAAATCCTCATTGCTTTCCAAATGTGTTGCAAAAACATCTTTAATAATCGACTCCAGTATCTTCCCACCACCGATGTAAGGCTAACTGGTCTATATTCCAGTCTTCTTCCTTCACCCTTTCTTAAAAAGTGGGGTTACATTGGCTACCCTCCAGTCCACAGGAACATTGGAAATTGATCACCAATGCATCCACGATTTTTCGGGCCATGTCTGAGTACACTGGAATACAGACCTGGGGATTTATCTGCCTTCAGTCCCAACAGTTTACCTCACATCATTTTCTGACTAATGTGGATTCCCTTCAGTTCCTTCCTCCCACTATATCTTTGGTCCCCTAGTATTTCTAGGAGATTGTTTGTGTCTGCCTTAGTGAAGACAGAAGCAAAGTACTCGTTTAACTGTTCTGTCATTTCCTTGTTTCCCATTATAAATTCGCCCGTCTCCGATTGTAAGGGACCTACATTTGTCTTCACTATTCTTTTCCTTTTTACATACCTAAATAAACTTTTACAGTCAGTTTATATTCCCCGCAAGCTTTCTTTCATGCTCTTTATCTCTCCTCTTTGTCCTCCTCTGTTGAGTTCTAAATTTCTCTGAGTCTGGTTTGCTGCTTCCTCTGGCCAATTTATGCGCCTCTTCCTTGGGTTTAACACTATCCTTGACTTCCCTCGTCAGACACGGATGAGCCGCCTTCCCAGTTTTATTTTTTCGACAGTCAGGGATGACCAATTTCTGGAGTTTATCCATGCGGGCTTTAGACCATTGCCATTGAATCTCCACTGTCAACCCTTGATGTATAATTTGCCAGTCTATCCCAGCCAATTCCCGCCTCATACCATCAAAGTCTCCTTCATTCAAGTTCAGGACCCTAATCTCACTCTCCATCCTAATGCAGAATTCCAGCATATTATGGTCACTGTTGCCCAAGGGGCCTTGCACAACAAGATCACTAACTAATGCATCATTACACAATACACTGTCTAGGGTGACCTGCCCACTAGTCAGTTCCTTCACACATTGGTTTAAAAACCTATCCACACTTTCATGCTTGCCAAGTTCCACAAACTATATTTGGAATGAAAGTGTGAACTGGCAGACCATACTTTACTGGGGAAGTAGTGCCTTACCCCCTGCCTGATTAGATTTCTTGGCTTTGAAATGTTTTCCACATTTTCTCAAGGCATAGTAAGTGACCATGCACAGCATTGTGAGCAGGTGTGCTAACACTATTTTCCACTTGTGGAAAACCTTCAAAAGGAAGTTGAGTTTATTTGTCGCTGGTCAGGTTAAGCTCGGAGTTTAGTTTAGTTTACCAGACCCTGTGGCCCACCGAGTCCACGCCGACCACCAATAACATGTACGCTAGTTCCATCCTACATACAAGGGACAGTTTGCTGAAGCCAATTAACCCACAAACCTGCAGGTCTTTTTGAAACGTGGGAGGGAACTTAGAAAAAAAATCCACACGGTCACAGGAACAACATGTCCGCACAGACAGCACTGGATCGAACCCGAGTCTCTCGCTCTGTAAGGCAGTAACTCTACCACCTCGTCACCATGCTGCCCCAAGTTCTCTTAAGTAATAAGCTAGTAAACGTCTATTGTGAAGAGTTCAAGCAGGAACTACAGATGCTGGAAGATCGAAGGTGCACAAAATTGCTGGAGAAACTCAGCGGGTGCAGCAGCATCTATGGAGCGAAGGAAATAGGCAACGTTTCGGGCCGAAACCCTTCTTCAGACTGATGATGGGTTTTGGCCGGAAACGTCGCCTATTTCCTTCGCTCCATAGATGCTGCTATACCCGCTGAGTTTCTCCAGCAATTTTGTGTACCGTCTATTGTGAAGACTTGCTTCTACCTACAAAAGACGTCCATGTCTTTTCATGAGCATTGCAAAGAGTAAATGAAATATGGTCTCAAACTACTATTTAACATGACTCCACATTTCTGATGCACTATAACCAAATATAGATTCAGTCATCTTAGCAATCCAGCCAGTTTTGATCAAATTCATTGGCATGGCATGCTCTTTCATGCAGCGTTACACTACAATAAAAAAACATCTTGCCTTTAGTCCCACCACTCCCCTTTCAACATACCACAGGGACTGTCCCTTCTGCATTACCCAGCTCCCTCTTTCAAACTCCAACTATTTCCCTTCTCGTGACACCTGCTCTTCGGACCTGACTTTCCCAAAATCAAGTGGCTCCAACAAGAGTCCTTCCAGGCAAAGCAGAAAAGTATGAGTAGACCAGGCATGGTGGCACAAACACTGGACAATTAACAAGACTGGCACCATTGGGACATACCATGGTGGGCTCTCTACCTCAAATGTATGCTTTGGACTAAGGGAGGTCCCAGATATGCTACCATCTTTATCAAAAGTGTTCATTCATAGTCACATTTGGCGAGCTGCCAGTCATCTGTAAACACCATCATTGTATTCAAAATGTATAGAAGGTTGTATATAAAGAAGGGTCTCGACCCAATACGTCACCTATTCCTTTTATCCACAGGTCTTGCCCGACCTGCTAAGTTACTCCAGGTTTTTGTGTTTATCTTCAGTTTAAGATTCAAGATTCAAGATACAATTCAACTTATTTGTCATTTGGACCCCTTGAGGTCCAAACGAAATGACGTTTCTGCAGCCATACATTACAAACAAATAGACCCAAGACACAACATAATTTACATAAACATCCATCACATCGCTGTGATGGAAGGCCAAAAAAAACTCTCTCTCCACTGCACCCCCCCCCCCCCCCCCCCCCCCCCCCCCCCCCCCGATGTCAGAGTCAAAGTCAAAGCCCCCGGCTGGCGATGGCGATTGTCCCGCGGCCATTAAAGCCACGCCGGGTGGTGCAAGGTCGCACACCGGGTTCTTGATGTTGGAGCCCCCGGCGGGCGCTCGCAGAGTCCCGCGGCCATTCCAAGCCGCACGGGGCGGTGCTGTAAGGCCCCACTCCAGGAGCTCTTCGACCCCGCAACTCGGGCGGGAGAAGTCGCCGTTGCGGGAGCCCTGAAAAGCGGTCCCCCTCCAGGGACCCGCGGGCTCCCGGTGCCGCCGTCCGCCAGACCCGCAGTTGCGGCCTCCGAATCTCCGGAGGTCGGGCCGCAGCAGCGCTCCACCACCGCTCCACCCGCTCTGGACTCGGCCACCTCCGCGACGGTGAGGCGAGTCATCGGCACCAGAGCCCCCGGTCTTCCTGTTGGAGGCCGCTCCTCGTTGCAGCCCCAACGACAACGGAGACCCGACAAAGAAAAGGTCGGGTCTCCCGTGCAGGGAGAGATTTAAAAGTTACCCCCTCCCTCCCCCCCCCACCCCCCCCCCCCACCCACCCATCCCAACAAAAAATAACAAAAACTACATAAAAACATAGACAAAAATAATAAAAACGCAGACGGGCTGCAGAGGTCGCGCCGCCTACCGTTTAAAATCAACATTTGCAGTTCCTCCCTATACAACGTTCCCGCTGACCCATGACCCTTTGCAACTTTAGGCAGCATCCTAATCATTTTCAACTCCATCAATCTTCATTTCACCGGCAAACTTATCAGACCATAGACATACTCACACAAGTGACTTATGTACTGTATATGACATACCAAGGACTGAGCACCAATCCCTGCAGTACTATATACCACAGGAGTGGAGGGATATGGATTATATGCAGGCTGAGAAGAGTTGGTCATGGTATATTGTTCGGTACAGACATTGTGGGCCGAAGGGCCTGTTGCTATGCAGTGCTGTTCCATGTATAATGGTTACAGATTCCAGTCAGAGAGAAAAACCAACACCACTATCCTTTGTTTAAGAAGGAACTGCAGATGCTGGAAAAATCGAAGGCAGACAAAAATGCTGGAGAAAACTCAGCGGATGAGGCAGCATCTATGGAGCGAAGGAATAGGTGACGTTTCGGTTCGAGACCCTTCTTCCGAGACCCAACCCTTTTGTCTGAAGAAGTGTCTAGACCCGAAACGTCACCTATTCCTTTGCTCCATAGATGCTACCTCACTCACTGACTTTCTCCAGCATTTTTTGTCTACCACTACCCTCTGATCACCAAACCAATTTTGGATCCAGTTTGCCAAAACACCTCGGTGCCTCTGTCCCCCAACCTTTTTGTGACCAATGTGCTCACAAATGTCAAGGTTTAACTTGATTTTTGCTTCAGGACACAACCTGGACAAGCCATTCTGTGGCACACACTTGTGTTGATCAATATCCCTTTGTAGTGCCACCTGCAACAGAAAACTAATCGCATCCAACCAATGATATTAAATGACAGAAGAGGTGCCCAAGAACCACCAAACTCCACCAGACATGTGACGTGAATTGGGTGCCATTGTGGTATTAACATAGAAACATAGACAATACGTGCAGGAGTATGCCATTCGGTCCTTCGAGCCAGCACAGCCATTCAATTTGATCATGGCTGATCATCTAAAATCAGTACCCCATCCCTGCTTTCTCCCCATAGCCCCAAGAGCTCCAGCATTTTGGGTCTATCTTCAAATGAAACAACCTCAGATCTGCAATAACAGAAACATTTAAAAATTGACAATGGGTTTTTCCAATCATGCTGATGGTCAAAATATTCTTATTTTGGGATAAATGCGCCTTCTATTCCTTACCATAAAAAATAAATCACTTCTGCCTAGCCACTCTAATCCATCACTCTCAGTATAAACTCCGCCACTGCCATTAGGCTGTATAGCCTGTAGTTGTGGAAAATCTTCCACCCCCACTCATGAGGTCAATACTACAAGGAAGTTGCAAACTTCCTGTAGACTGATGTCATTCACAAAACACTATGTATACAGAATTGGTTGCGTAGAAAAAGCCTTTTAGAAACCAGGGCATTTAAATGAATCAGTGAAAGTCAATGGCATACAAATATTTAACTAGGAAACAGTTTCAAGTAGTCCCATCGGTCTGAAGAAGGGTGTCGACCCGAAACGTCACACATTCCTTCTCTCCAGAGATAATACTGCCTGTCCCGCTGAGTTACTCCAGCATTTTGTGTCTGTCTTCAGTTTAACCAGCATCTGCAATTCCATCCTACAGCTTCAGGTTGATGTGTCGACCAAGATTCTGATATATCCACTGTATCAAGTTGAGGCCAAACTAGATTAAACTTGGAAAATATGATAACTCCACCAACCACGCACTGGCTCTAAAAGCATTAAAACGAGATGGGTTGAGATTTCTCCGAGGATCCTCCAGTGCTTCTACACAGCGGCGGTGGAAAGCATCTTGTCCGGGAACATTACCATCTGGTTTGGGAATTGCTCTGCCAAGGAAAAGAAGGCTCTGCAGAGAGTAGTGCGTTCGGCCGAACGCACTATGGGAACTTCACTCGCTCCCTTGCAGGAACTATACAACAGGAGGTGCAACTCCAGAGCAAATAAAATCATGGGAGACCCCTTCCACCCCTGCAACGGACTGTTCCAGCTGCTACGGTCAGGCAAACGCCTCCGTTGCCATGCGGTGACAACGGAGAGGTTGAGAAGGAGTTTCTTCCCAGAGGCAATTCGGACTGTAAACGCCTATCTTACCAGGGACTAACTCTACTGAACTTTTTTCCTTCCATTATTTATTATGTAAAAGAATATGTGTGTTATGATTGTGTTTATAATTTGTTTGGTTGTTTTGTTGTTTGTCTTTTGCACAAAAGTCCGCGAGCATTGCCACTTTCATTTCACTGCACATCTCGTATGTGTATGTGACAAATAAACTTGACTTGACTTGACTTGACTTGATTTCCAGGATTCAACCCATTAGTTAAAACTGCAATCAAGGAGGAAATGTTTGTAAATCTGATGGGTAGGACGGTCAGTACTTTGGAAGACAGGACAAGAGAATAAATCAAACCCACCATTTAACTGAAAATGACACAATGTGCTGGATTAACTCAGCAGGTCAGCAGCATCTCTGGAGATCATGACTCTATGACGTTTCTAGTCGGGACCCTATCCATGTTCTCAGGAGACGCTGCCTGACCTGCTGAGTTACTCCAGCACTTGCAGTTAGTCTGAAGAAGGGTCTCGACCCAAAACATCATCTATTCATGTTCTCAGGAAATGCTGCCTGACCTGCTGAGTTACTCCAGCAAAGGTACACAAAATTGCTGGAGAAACTCAGCGGGTGCAGCAGCATCTATGGAGCGAAGGAAATAGGCGACGTTTCGGGCTGAAACCCTTCTTCAGACTGATGGGGGTTGGGGGGGGGGAGAAGGAAGGAAAAGGGGAGGAGGAGGAGCCCGAGGGCGGACAGATAGGAGGGTGGGAGGAGACAGCTAGAGGGTTAAGGAAGGGGAGGAGACAGCAAGGGCTAGCAAAATTGGGAGAATTCAATGTTAATGCCATCCGGACGCAAGGTCCCCAGGCGGAATATGAGGTGCTGTTCCTCCAATTTCCGCTGTTGCTCACTCTGGCAATGGAGGAGACCGAGTTACTCCAGCATTTGTGTCTTTTTCATGTAAACCGGCATCTGCAGTTCCTTGTATCTGCATAGTTTTAACTGTTTAGAAATCACTTCAATGAACAGAAATAGACAACGGTGAAGTGACAAAACATGCACAGTTATCATGAAAAATATGATTTTTGCCCTTTAGATATTTCACAGTTTAAATGTTTTGCCTTTTGAACATAAATGGAATTCTATTAGAAAGTTAGACACAAAGTACTGGACTAGCCCAGATGGTCAGGCAGCTTCGCTGGGGGAAAAGGATGTGCGGGAACCATTGTTCAAAAGCAATTAAAAGGCTATTAAAAGGCTGTTACTGCCACAAGCCAAAATGGTCTTGAAATATGTAGCATCTCATTAAATATCCAAACATACAGATTAGGGGTTTTGGATCAGGATCTTTCTTGAACAGATTAGGGGTAGACCACTTTGACTGTTCAATTCTGCTCCACTTTTCAATAGGACGTTGACAACTACTGATGGGTAAATAGCACATCCAGCTGATTAATGAAACCGAGCAAAACATGCTGACGAACAGGGGTAGGTGTTGATTCGGCTCAGGGACCTTCTTAAGGACATGGATTGGCAATGTTTTGGATCAGGATCATTCTTCAAACCCGACCCAGAACGTCGCCCATTCATATTCTCCAGTGATACTGCCCGACCCACTGAGTTACTCCAGCACTTTGTGTCTATCTATACTTCTCTACTTTGTTTTTTGTACACACCAGCATCTGCAGTTCCTTACATCTCCAGCTTACTATTAAACCTACTTTAGAAATGTTAAAATGTTTTTTTTTTAAAGATGTTACTAGTCCAGAATTTTCCTGGGAAAATGTACAAACTCTGTACAGACAGCACCCGTAGTCCGGATCAAACCTGGATCTCTGGCTGTAAAGGGCCTGTCCCACGAGCATTCGACTGCATGCGGCAAGCGCGATCTAACGTGGTCGCTTGAGGCGTACGGCCTCGCGGGGCCGGTCCCACTTCGATCGCCGGAGCCGTATGGAGTTGTGCGGGGCTGGTCCCGACATCGCATGGGGCTCCGAAAAACTGACCCCGTCCAATTCCGCGCGGCAACGGCCTGCCGGCCCACAGCCGCATTGAGACCTTACGCAGCGTCTCGACGCCGTGCGTAGCGTCTTGATGGCGTACGCCTTAGCACGAACTTCACGTCAACTCGTACGGGATCACTCGACCTCCGCACGGTCCCCGCTTCCGGTTTGTTCGCGCTCGCCGCATGCAGGTGGGACAGGCCCTGTATGGTGATCACTCGACCTCCGCGGGTCCAGTTTGGTCGCGCTTGCCGCATGCAGTCGCATGCACGTGGGACGGCCCTTAAGGCAGCATCTCTACCGCTGTATCACTGTACCGCCACATGTGAGAGTAACAAACCCAAACCTAAATGAACCCACATTTCTCACCTCCTCTAACGGGGTGATCGCTGGTCGGCACAGACTCGGCTGGCCTGGATCCACGCTGTACCACTAAGCTAAACTACTGTGTCCAATCCATCCATTATCACTACCTTCAGAGATCACCACCAAAACATTCTTTGGTACATTAAACAACATTGCACCGTTTGCTTACATTGCCGTGTAAAGTGCTGATCAGATCACAATCAGAACAACAATGCAGGCGTTATTAAAATTCATTAATGAGAAACATCTCACAGCTGCCAACATTTAGTCATGCATTTCCGACCTTGGGAACCAGACCTTAAGATGGGTCCACAGACCTGCTGCAATATACAAACACAGCGACTGTGTGGAGAGCTGCTGACAGAGAGGTAGAAGCGGAGAGGAAGTGCGTACCCATGTTCTCCGATAGGGAATTGGAGCATTCGTTTAAAAACAAAGGTCATCCACAGAATGAGGTCATATATCTGGCCCGCTAGGAAATATAGACACAAAAAACTGGAGTAACAGTGGGTCAGAGAGTGTCTGGAGGAAATAAATAGGTGACGTTTTGGGTCGAGACCCTTCTTCAGACTGAAAAGGGAAATGAGACATAGATGGAGGTATAGAACAAATGAAAGATACCCAAAAAAGTAATGGTGATAAAAGGAAGATTGTTAGCTGTGGGCTGGGTGAAAATGAGTTACAGACAATGAGACTCGACAAGGCAATTTTGAACCTAGTTCAGTGACTTGGGTGGGAGAGGGATGGAGGGAGAGGGGATTCAAGGGTTTCATAGCAAAAGGATTTGAGTATAGGAGCAGGGAGGTTCTATTGCAGTTGTGCAGGGTCTTGGTGAGACCACACCAGGAGTATTGCGTACAGTTTTGGTCTCCAAATCTGAGGAAGGACATTATTGCCATAGAGGGAGTGTAGAGAAGGTTCACCAGACTGATTCCTGGGATGTCAGGACTGTCTTATGAAGAAAGACTGGATAGACTTGGTTTATACTCTCTAGAATTTAAGAGATTGAGAGGGGATCTTATAAAAACTTACAAAATTCTTAAGGGGTTGGACAGGCTAGGTGCAGGAAGATTGCTCCCGATGTTGGGGAAGTCCAGGACAAGGGGTCACAGCTTAAGGATAAGGGGGAAATCCTTTAAAACCAAGATGAGAAGAACTTTTTTCACACAGAGAGTGGTGAATCTCTGGAACTCTCTGCCGCAGCGGGTAGTCAAGGCCAGTTCATTGGCTATATTTAAGATGGAGTTAGATGTGGCCCTTGTGGCTAAGGGGATCAGGGGGTATGGAGAGAAGGCAGGTACGGGATACTGAGTTGGATGATCAGCCATGATCATATTGAATGGCGGTGCAGGCTCGAAGGGCCGAATGGCCTGCTCCTGCACCTAATTTCTATGTTTCTATGTTTCTAAGTAGAAAAATCAATAATCAGATCAGGGCTGCCAACATTGGGTGAGAATTGCGAGTGGGATATTGCGAGGGAGTGTTGCGACCGAGGGGGGGGGGGGGGGGGGGGGGGGGGGGGAGGGAGGGGTGTGGGGGGGGAAACACGGTAGAGAGCTTTTGCGTCTATCAGCTTGAAATTGTGCAATACTGCTGCAAGTCGTTTAACTTACACTTGAATGCAACATTTATGCTTCAAATTGGAATAGGTATGAATAAGGTTAGGTTAAATTACATTCCTAATAACATTCCACAGTAGAGCCAGGCTCTGATCAACAGGTGCAGCACATGAATGACCTTAGTATATTCATGTATGGAGATCAGATTATAATTCATGCTGTTATGCATAAACATAGAGAAACAAAAACATAGAAACAAGGCAAGAGGTGTCAGACTTCCATCATTGTTCTGCACAAATAAATCAATCAACCTTACCATTTGACTATAGAAACAAGACCAAAATAATGCCACATATTTAACCGTAAATGGTTCAATGAAATTAAGATATATATATGCAAAACATATATATGGAAACAGGCCCTTCGGCCCACCAAGACCATACACCAGTTCTATCCTACATGCCAGGAACAATTTACAGAAGCCAATTAACCTACAAACTTGCACTTCTTTCGGATGTGGGAGAAACCGGAATATCCAGAGAAAACCATGTGGTCTTAAGGAGAAAGTACAAATTCTGTACAGACAGCACCTGTAGTCAGGATCAAATCTGGGTCTGTGGTGCTGTAAGGCAGCAACTCTACCGCTGCGCCACCGTGCCACACCATTATATTATTTTTTTCTGTAATATATTTCTTATGGTGTCACGTCAATAAAGATGAACGCATGATTCTGATTTCTGCCCTTAGTTGGATAACACACATGTCCAGTCATTGTGTTTTTGGCTGGTTTTCAACCTCATCAGTCGGAAGGTCTCGACCCAAAACATCACCTATTCATTCTCTCTGGAGATGCTGCCTGTCCTGCTGAGTTATTCCAGCTTTTAGTGTCCATCTTCAGTTTAAACCACCACCTGCAGTTCCTTCCTACACTCTTTGTTAAGCGAGACAAGTCCTATTCTCATAATATTATTCACCTCAACTAAGTCTTTTCTTCACCTCCGTTGCTGCAGAGGATACAATCCAAGTTATCAAATCTTTCTTCAAAGTGAAAACAAAAATCCAGCCCTGCCAACATCTTCATAAATCGCCCCTGGATCCTCTCCAGAGCAAATGCACCCTTTCTACAGTGTGTCATAGTCTTACAGCATGGAAACAGGCCCTTCATCCCAACTTTCCATGCACATAATCATCATTCTTTAAATCATACACCACCATAAACACACAATAAAAGCATTTTAAATACAGCTGATCACACAATGAGACATTGAGCGGGTAAAGTTTGGGAAAATGTCATGAACAAATGTATCGCGATACAAGAATTTGGAAGCTGCTTTCAGAGAATGTATCTACAACAGTGCAATCTTCAATAGTATCAGCACAGATAAGGCACTAAATTATTCATTAACTTCCTTCTTAAACTGTTGTCAACAATCCTAAGGAAGTGATAATGGTGAGTGATAATTACTGCTAAAACAGCTTCACAGGCCTGGCAACAAATAGTTTTCATCCCTGAAAAAATGTGCAGTTTTGTTTGTTTTTTTTCTCCAATCCCATGAACACTTTTCAATCTTTTTTTTAAATATACATTTTTAACTTTTAGAGATACAGCACGGAAACAGGCCCTTTGCCCCAAAGATCTTAGAGCAGAGCAAGATGGGCTACTCCTGCGAAATACAATGGGCTGACGTGTAGTACACTACAGAAGGGATCCTGGGCATTTTTCCCCGCCCATTTTAGTAACCGGAGCCTACCTGACCCGACCCGACTCACAGTGTAATCAATGTTGCGGGGCAACAGTTTGTGTGTGTGATATAGGGTTAGATTCATAATTCTGTCAGCTCATACTTCTTGTCAAGAATAAAATTTGACTCTGGTAATTGTCTTTTTTAATGTTTTTTAAATCATTTCTTTTTAAATGGCTCACAAGCAGTGTTTGAGTTGATTTTGTAGTAACCGGAACCGACCCGACTCGCAGGGTAATTGACATTGCGGGGAAAGTTTTTGTGTGTGATATAGGGTTAGATTCATAATTCTGTTAATTCATGTTAAAGAATAAAATGTTTATAAACACACATACATGAATGTGATATAAATGCATATAATCGTATAACACACACAATTATATTTCTTCTGATCCAATGGTGAACTTTATTTCAGACTAGACGAGGGACATTAAATAAGAAACATTGTAATCCTCCCCGCAACTGTTCGGCAAGGAATAGAAGGGTCGAGATGGCCTGTTTCCGTGCTGTAATTGTTATATGGTTATTAACCCCACACTACAATGTCTCCCCCCCTCCTATGCCCCTCTCCACGCTGCCCCGGGCCACACACTCCCTCTCCAGCTGCGGAAACAAAGATCCGATCTTTGGCCGGAAGCAAGATGGCGGAACAAGATGGCGGGGACTGGTCGCTAAAATGGGTCCTATAATTACCCCATGAATCCGCCCATGAGCGTACTACACATTTGCGTGAGAGTAACCCATCTTGCTCCGCTATAAGATCTTTGCTTTGCCCCACCACCTTCACCCGGAGCAGCAATCACCGCATACACTATCCTAGTATCCATACAGTATCCTACATTCTAATGAATGAATGAAGGTATGAACACATTTATTGGCCAAGTATGTACACATACAAGGAATTTGCCTTGGTGCTCTGCTCGCAAGTAACACGACATACAGTAAACCATTAAAATTAAAACATTAAACATTAAAAATTAAAACATTAAGGATAAAACATAATAGTTTACAATTCTTATAACTTTACAATGTTTTCATTTTACAATTTACAAATTTTATAGAAGCCAATTAATCTACAAACCTGCAACTCTTTGGAGTGTGGAAGGAAACCGGAGCTCCTATAGAAAACGCATGTGGCCACAGGGAGAACGTACAAACTCCATATACAGACAGCACCAGTAGTCAGAATCAAACCTGTTTCTCCAGTGCTATAAGGCAGCAACCCTACCCGTGCCGCCCAATTTATGGAGTTTTATGTAGTTATTCTAACAGAACTCTTTGTGAGAATGTTTTACTCTAATGGTTCATCTATCTCCAAACAGGAGGTGGATCAACCAAATCTCCAAATCTCTACTAACGTCTGGTAATGAAATCAAACTGGCATCAAAGTTTGTGCTCAAGACCCAGTCCACGCTTTGAGCCCAGGCAGACACGCACACAAAGGCACTGCCGTTGACAATAGTTTAAGAAACCAAACAACCTGGAATATCAGCTCAGAGGCTTAACAACATGGTTCAGTGGCAAGGAGAACAGATTAAGGGCCAAAGCTTTGTCCAGTGAATTCTGCCCCTGTTACATCTTGATGTAGTTTCCAGTGGTGCGATCCTCATAAAGGGCCTGTCCCACGAGCATGCGATTACATGCAGCAAGCGCGAGCAAACCGGAAGCGGGGGCCGCGCGGAGGTCAAGTGATCCCCGTACGAGTTGACGTGAAGTTCGAGCGAAGTCCGCGGGAAGTTCGCGCATGACGTACGGCGTCAAGACGTTGCGCACGCCCGTCGAGGCGGTGCGTACGGCCTCAATGCGATTGCGGGCCGGCAGGCCGTTGCCGCGCGGAATTTTTGAACAGTGTCAGTTTTTCGGAGCCCCACGCGATGTCGGGACCAGCTCCGCACAACTCCATGCGGCTCCGGCGATCGAAGTGGGACCGGTGGCTCAAGCGACCACGTTAGGTCGCGCTTGCGCATGCAGTCGTATCCTCATTCATAAGTTATGAATTTGGCGCATCAAGCCTACTCCACGTTTCGATCACGGCTGATTCTATCTTTCCGTCCCAACCCCATTCTCCTTCCTTCTCCCCATAACCACTGACACCCGCACTAAGCAACTAGTGAACTCATTAGAAACAGGTCGGCATGTCAGAATAACACAAAAAAAACCAGGGGGGAGATCTTCTGACCCTTTGTACCTGGTCCATCATTGATTAAGAGTATGGCTAAACTTCTAACTCCGCATCATTTCCCAACACTATCCCTATTTCCATCACACCCAAATATCTATCAATCTCTGTTTTGAATGAAAATAATCATTGTGCCTCTGCAGGTTTCTGAGGCAAGGATTTTTAGAAGATTCTTCACCATCGGCATGAAGAATCCTTTCCTCGCATCAGTCCTAAACAGTCCACCTCTCATCCTGAAACTCTTCCTGGCCACAAGCTCCTCGACCACATCCACCATTGTCGAGCCCTTTTAAAATTGTGGATGTTGTGCCAAGATCATCTCTCATTCCACTAGACTCCAGAAAATAAAATCTTGGTCTATCTTCCCCTATTTCCAATGTAAACTTCATAATAAAAAGGTACTGCAGTGCACATTAATGAAGCGTGGTCTGCATCATTCGAGTCAGAAATAATTCCCTATATTTACGATGCAGGGGCATCAAAACCAGAACGTTTTATTACTCATGGTCTAAAGATGTATTCAGGTTGTTGTTTCATGCTATTAAAAGATTACTTGGTCTTATGCTATCCCAAAGCAAAATCATAACCTTGACATGAAACCAATAGCTTCAGGTTAATTCTCAGCTTGAAAAAACAAGCAACTCATGTCCAACTATTTATTTTATTTTTTTTAATTTATTTTAATTCTTTATTTCGAACAGATTAAAAGAATAAAAGCAAGTGTGAAACAGCATACAACAAACAAAACAAGAATATTTATAAAGTATCATAAATAATATCAATAAATAAATGGAATCGTATGTGTCCGAAAAGGAGCAGGAAGAAGCCAAAGCTTATTACTTCCCACCCCTTATTCAACTGCTTATAATTATCTTATACACATTTAGCAGCTATATGTACACCATATATACACCTGCAGCTATATATGTACACCAAATTATGTACATTTATACACTAATCAAATATTTACAAAGCTACAAGCCAAGAAAATTATCAGACATGATTTATGATTGCTGCATCCCTCTTAGTTTCAACAGAAGATGTATATTTCAGGATCATGCCTGGAGGCCAAGACAGAATTTCATCACTGAGTTATGGACCACCTTGAACCCTTACTTGGGCTCAGAAACGTCATAATGTACCAATATATGCCTTTTTAGTGATATTTTACATGCAGCGATAAATGTTCATGACAGCAGGCTTCCCCAAGCAGACGGTGGCCTGGCAAACAATCATAGATGGCAGGGCAAGGACTGTAGGAAGAGACTGCAATTGCTGGTTTAAACTGAAGATAGACACAAAAAGCTCAGCGGGTCAGGCAGCATCTCTGGAGAAAAACAAACAGGTGACGTTTCGGGTCGAGACCCTTCTTTAGACTGAGCATCGGGGAAAGGGAAACAAGAGATATAGAACAAATGAATGACAGATATGCAAAAAAGTAAAGATGATCTGGGAATAATGGAGCCCACAATGGTCCAATGTTGGCTGTGGGCTAGGTGATAACAGCTGATCACAGTGTGCTGATGTAGTTAGCACTGCAACATGGTTTTAAGGAGAAATAAGTATATTACAAGGTTTCAAAGCATAACTCAGCATTTAAACCCTCACCCCCCCTGTAGGTCTTTACATCCTTCTGGGATGTTCAAACTTCCTCACTAAATGGGCAGATATTTGTACATGAAATGGCAAAATGCTTAGTAGAAGAATCAACAATGAGGGAATAACACATCCAATTCTCACCTGGCTAGTACAATCTTATACCGAGTTTTGATCATTAGCAAGTCAGAAATAGTGACACATATTGCATTTCTCTCCATACAGATTTCGTCAGCAGCAGCATTCGTATAGCAAGCCGAGACCAGCCAAACCCACAAGGAACAGAGAACTGAAAGTGACGCAAACAATTTCACCAAAAACTGAATCAACATCTGAAGTGGCGTTCTAAATATGAGTTCCCATCTAAAGCACAAAATCCTTCACATTAATGTGGAATCGATTGTACATCTTGTCAACATTATTTATTTGGGTTATTTTCCTGCATAATAACATTTCACTATGATACAATTCAACTTTATTGTCATTGCACAGATACAAGTATGGGTACAACGAAATGCAGTTTAGCGTCAGTCCGTAGTAACAGCGCAATATAGAAATAAAAACACAGAATAAGCAAACAATGTGGACGGAGAGACTGGAGAAATCTATCGGCGGGACTCCGAGTTCAGCAGTGTGATTGTGTTGTTGTAGAAGCTGCGGGGATGACAGTGTTAAAAGTTTGGTGATCAAGCTGGCGGGGATGACAGTGTTAAAGGCGGAGCTGAAATCAATGAACAGCAGCCTGATGTAGGTGTTATTGCTGTCCATGTGGGTCAGGGCAGAGTGTAGGGCCGCCGATATGGCGTCCTCTGTAGACCTGTTGGTCCGGTAGGCAAACTGATGGGGGTCCAGTGTGGGGGGGAGGCAGGCTTTGAGGTGAGCCAAGATCAGCCGCTCAAAGCACTTTGCAACGACAGGGGTGAGTGCCACTGGGCGGAAGTCGTTGAGACTCCCTGTAACTGACTGTTTGGGCACTGGCACAATGGTTGATGTCTTGAGCACCCTTGCCACCCTCTGACTAAAGAAGTTCCTCCTCATCTCCTTTCTGTAGGTATGTCCTTTTATTCTGAGGCCGTGGCCTCTGGTCCTAGACTCTCCCACTTCCTCCAACAGTTTCATTATCGCTCCAGACTCCAGCACAGCTGCAGTCTTGCGTTTCCGTTCATGAGAACCGTTCCTAACCCAAATACATCGGCAGTAAGAAACGCAGCCGCCTGGCATTATAATTAAATAATCATCAATAATTAAAAACACAGACCAACCGCAGGCGATATGCCGTTTGGTACTTTATTTGTCACACGTGCCGAGGGGTGAAGAGAAATTATGTTTTGTATGTGGTATTATGCAATAATAGAGTAAGGCTGAGCAGAGGGGCACTAGGACCCTGTGTGCCAGAAGCCAGGCTCCAGTAACCGGATGTGTCTGGAACCCAGGGTGTGGGCAGTTGGAGAGAGGCCTGAGCTTACACGAGGCTGTTGCAGTTGCTGCTGTTATTGTACAGATTAAAGGTATACTCTGTTTACGTCGTGGTACGAGCCTTATTACAAGCATAACTCGATGTTTTGTATACAGTTCAGTACAAGTATCACTATGCATAAGCACTTGCACACATATTAGACACTCGCTGGAATTTAGAAGATTGAGTGGGGATCTTATAGAAACGTACATAATTCTTAAGGGGTTGGACAGGCTAGATGCAGGAAGATTGTTCCCGATGCTGGGGAAGTCCAGGACAAGGGGTCACAGTTTAAGGACCTTTAGGGGAAATCCTTTAAAACCGAGATGAGAAGAACTTTTTTCACACAGAGAGTGGTGAATCTCTGGAACTCTCTGCCACAGAAGGTAGTTGAGGCCACACAGTTCATTGGCTATATTTAAGAGGGAGTTAGATGTGGCCCTTGTGGCTAAAGGGATCAGGGGGTATGAAGAGAAGGCAGGTACAGGATACCGAGTTGGATGATCAGCCATGATCATATTGAATGGCGGTGCAGGCTCAAAGGGCCGAATGGCCTACTCCTGCACCTATTGCCTATGTTTCTATGTTTCTAGATAAGCATTTCAGATTTAGTAAACCAGGGTGTTTAAGTGAAGCATTCAGATTCAATGATACCACCACAAACTCGCTTCTATATTTAGGTTGTCTGCACATTGGTCAGTCATAACCTGTGGCGAACCTATAGTTCGATTCTGTCAAGCAAGTACAACTCACTGGTCGGCCAGAATCATGACCATTCTGCTGCTAATGTAACTTTTCCAATCTACTTCTCAAATGCTGCTATTTCAGGAATTTCGACAATGGTTAAATCAATAATCCCTCTGCTTGGTGAAACCATTTGGGGACTATGTAAACAATACAGCGCTCAGTTCCCTCTCAGTCGTAGAAAATTGACCTTGGAACCAGCTTGCTCCACCGAGAGGAAGTATCAAATAAAAAAAACCATGTAAACAGGCGTGTGGCACTTGCACGGAGCTGGACTCAACCACAGTTGCTTGTTGAAAGGCTGCCAATTTTATTTGTGGGAAGTCACAACTCATTTCTCTCGGTGACATTGCAATTGAATAGTCATTCTGTAATATTTGCACAATTGTCACTTCAAAGTCCCAGAACAATAACATTCAAATCCTTTAATCCCTGCCAGATGTCAGCACCTTCTTTGCTGGTCATCTTTGTATAGTATGTCTTACTGTATTCAAACTAATTCATCAATTGTATCTGAGAACACTGTGAATAGCCATGCTGTTATCCCTTGCACGGGACACTGAAAAATGTTTTCTCTTAAGCATTTTGATAACTTTCTCATGTAATTTTTTTTTTCCCATTTCATTGGGTAATAGAGCAAGGAAACGGGCCCTTCGGCCCAACTTGTCCATGCCAACTAAGATGCTGCATCGAAGTGAGACCCATCTTCCTGCATTTGGCCCATATCCCTTCCCTATCCATGTGCCTGTCCAAGTGTCTTTTCAAAGTGTCGTTCGCTGACGACACCACTGTTGTGGGTTGAATCACTGAGTATAGAAGTGAGATCGATCGATTGACCAAATGGTGCCAGCACAACAACCTGGCCCTCAACATCAGCAAAATCAAGGAACTGATTGTGGACTTTGGAAGGGGTAGGATAGGGTCCCACAATCCTGTTTATAACAGCGGGACGATGGTGGAAAGGGTCAATAACTTCAAATTCCTGGGCGTGCATATTTCCGAAGATCTTTCCGGGTCCCAGCACACTGATGCAATCATAAAGAAAGCTCATCAGCGCCTCTACTTCCTGAGAAGACTACGGAGAGTCGGTATGTCAAGGAAGACTCTCTCGAACTTCTACAGGTGCACAGTCGAGAGCATGCTGACCTGTTGCATCGTGGCTTGGTTCGGCAACTTGAATGTCCAGGAGCGGAAAAGATTGCAGAAAGTTGTGACCACTGCCCAGTCCATCATCGGCTCTGACCTCCCCTACCATCGAAGGGATCTATTGCAGTCGCTGCCTCAAAAAGGCTGCCAGCATCATCAAGGACCCACACCATCCTGGACACACATTCATCTGTCCATTGCCATTAGGAAGAAGGTACAGGAGATTGAAATCTGGAACATCCAGGTTCAGGAATAGCTACTTCCCCACAGCCATCAGACTATGAAACTCGCCATCCAACAAACTCTGAACAATAACAGTCTATTGCACTTTATCTGTTTATTTATTGTGTATATATATGGTCTATGGTATATAGACACACTGGACATTTATCTCCTGTTCTGTATTATGTTTACATATTCTGTTGTGCTGCAGCAAGCAAGAATGTCATTGTCCTATCTGGGACACATGACAATAAAACTCTCGACTCTTGACACAACAGAGACAGTATGAATGGGGAACACCATGCAAAATGCAAAGGGATTCTAAATCCCGAACACTGTCAAGAACATAAGTGTAATATATTCCCCAGAGCCGTTCACTGTATGGAGGACAATGCTCCTTCTGTAAAAAAAGTGATATTACTGTATATCGCGGTCACAGCAGCTACCCAGCACAGCCAGAGGATGTTGGTCAAGTTTGGTGAATCTTGCATATCTCTTTGTGTTTGGTCAGTGTCTCAGACTAAGAATGTTGCAACAATGTAAGTGGCGGAAAGCTAGGTATCAGTGTAAAAGCGAGTTTGATTTTTTTTTTAAATGCACTTTCAATTGTCTAATTTGATAACCAGATTTGGAGCACCTAATTGGAATTGGGAAGGATATCAGTGGACCCAAGGACATGAATACGGAGGGGAGAGATGGGGAGGTGAGAATGGATCTATAAATGTAAATTAATGACTCTTCTCTGGAGGAATACCATCACCTAGACTCTCCAGCAGTGATCTTGATCAGGTCTGGTCTTCATTAAGTACTGCAGCTGTTCAGTTCAGGCATGTTACAGCATGGTGGGTCCCGCAGGTACAGAGGAACTTTGCACAATGTGCTTTCAAACCTGCACTGTATCTAACTTCAAGTAACCCTTGCTTTCCCTCTCTCTCTCTTTCCCTCTCTCTCCATCCCTCCCCTTTCCCAGTTCTCTGACTAGTCTTACTATCTCCGACTACATTTTATCTGCTTTGATGTTACCTTCTTCCAGATAACAACGATCTATTCTACATTTACGATGATCCCCATTCCCTTTGTCCCATTTTCACACCTTATACTTCCTTATATATGCATCTCCCTCTCCCCCGACATCAGCCTGAAGAAGGGTCTCGACCCGAAACGTCACCCATTCCTTCTCTCCAGAGATGCTGCCTGTCCCGCTGAGTTACTCCAGCATTTTGTGTCTATCTTTTGTATCTGTCTGGTGTCTACGCATATCCCCAGTTGCCTTTGGGCATTTGCAGATAACACGCAAAAAAAAATGTTTTAATTGGCTGAATGGTCCTGTACTGACGCGAGAGCAGTCCTCTGAGCACGACAGTCTGAACTCTCGTGACTTGTCTTTGCCCAAATCCAGAGACAGATTAAGATCCACAACCGTGGTATTCTAAAGTCAAAGCCAATTTG
Organism: Leucoraja erinaceus; assembly: GCF_028641065.1. Taxonomy (NCBI): domain Eukaryota; kingdom Metazoa; phylum Chordata; class Chondrichthyes; order Rajiformes; family Rajidae; genus Leucoraja; species Leucoraja erinaceus. The sequence goes on from NC_073390.1 coordinate 52,679,853, forward strand.
ATTTGTCACATGCACCAAAGGTGCAGTGAAATGAATTTGCCAGCAGCGATACATATAAAAAGAACACACAATGCACAATAAGATTTAACACAAACATCGGAAGGCGTGGTGGAAGGCAACAAAGTTCAGCCAGTCCTCCTCCTTTGTTCACCCGTGTTCGGGGCCATGAACCCTCTGTAGTCGTCGCTAGGGATGGCCAGATGTACAGACCCTCTCGTCGGGATGATCAAAACTCCGACGTTGGGACGGTCAAACACACTCCGCGGCTTGGAGTGCCCGATTCAGCACTTTCCTACCGGAGTCCACGGCTTCAGGATGTTATAGGCCTCAGGCCAGCGGTCGGAGCTCTTCTCTGGTGATCCCGGACAAGGGTTCACCCCGCTCCGCGATGGAAAAGTCCGCGATGCGCCTGCTGCTGATGCTTCGGGCCCGACTCCAAGAAAGGCTGGTCCAATCCATGCTGTTAGGAGGCGACATGGAAAAAGTTGCCTCTCCGTCAAGGAGGCGACCAAAAGCGATTCCCCCCTTTCCCCCCCCCCATCCCCCCCCACACAAGATACACCATCTAAACTAACTCCAAAAGCCAAGGTGCTGCCAAATAAGTAATAAATAATGAAAATATGAAATGATTAACTTTGTCATATGAAGAAAGCAAATGGCATGTTGGCCTTTATAACAAGAAGAATCGAAAATAGGAGCAAAGAGGTCCTTCTGCAGTTGTACAGAGCCCTAGTGAGACCACACCTGGAGTATTGTGTCCAGGTTTGGTCACCTAATTTGAGGAAGGACATTCTTGCTATTGAGGGAGTGCAGCGTAGGTTTTCAAGGTTAATTCCCGGGATGGCGGGACTGTCATATGCTGGGGGAATGGAGCAGCTGGGCTTGTACACTCTGGAGTTTAGAAGGATGAGAACTCCAGAACCAGGGGCCACTGTTTAGGAATAAGGAGTAAGCCATTTAGAACGGAGACAAGGAAACACTTTTTCTCACAGAGTGTGGAATTCTCTGCCTCAGAGGGCGGTGGAGGCAGGTTCTCTGGATGCTTTCAAGAGAGAACTAGATAGGGCTCTTAGAAATGAAATGCTGAGTCAGGAGATATGGGGGGGGAAGGCAGGAACGGGGTACTGATTGGAGATGATCAGCCATGATCACATTGAATGGCGGTGCTGGCTTGAAGGGCCAAATGACCTACTCCTGCACCTATTGTCTATGAACTGCAAACAATTTTAATGTGGAAAAAAAACAACACTGTCTGATCTTATGTAACAGAGAAATGTGAAACTAAGAACCAGCTCCAAAATCCACCCTGGGTTAAATGAATCTAGAAATCAAAACCAAGCCCAAATTGGATCAGTAGCAGGATGAAGACTTGCACTGACAAGTCCCACGCATCAGAATGTACAGCAGGAAAATCAACTAAAAATCCCAGACATCTATTCCTGTCCCCAGAGCTTACACTGTATTTAGCAATGACATTGCACCTATTTTTAACCATATTTCCTTTATCCTAGAAATAAAGTTTAATTGTTTAGGCTATCAGCAGCAATGCACATTTTTACAAATTTGTCCAGTCAATATTGACGAGGTTATGCATGGAATATCACTAAAGGCACATCCAAAGGATGTTTATTTGGTCTAACTCTCCACAACTCACTGGACTGTCTTAACACCAAACATTTTTGAAACATAATGCAAACAATTTAAAAGTCAAAAGTCTTTCATTGTCATATGTATTGAAAATGGAACAATTAAATTCTTACTTTCAGCAGCATAACAGGCCTGTAAACACAAGACATATAGATAATAACAACACATTTTATTGTCATTGTAAATACATACAACAACATTTCAGGTGCACTGCCCGAGCGGAGCTCCAACATATCAGATAAATAATAAGGACAATAAAAACAGCAAAAACGGCAAGAAAAACGTCATGTCAGAATCTCGCAGTATAGTGTGACCTATACTGTTACTAAAAGTCTCATCTTGACCACTTCCTGTCTACGTTGTAAATACATTATTTTTTTTTTAATGCTACCGTATATTGTTATGATTTTTTCTCCATTTTACTCACTGACCCCTCTCCTCCAACCGCCCCAAGGTTTTTTCCGATCGGTGAATTCATTAAAAAAGTTATGAATGTTTAATAAATCATCAGATTGGTCTTCTCGCCTGTCAGTCACCATGATGAAGGTAAAGCCCCCTTCCGCTGGGGCCAGGAGAATTAAGCCCCGGAGGCCGGATGTGAGTCAGTCAACCCAGAAGACCGCGAGTGGGAATTGAGTCCAGAACTGTGAGTCTATGCCGTGAGTGAACTGAACTGTGCGTCTGCACTGTGCATGAAGTGAATTGTTGTTCTGCACTGTGCTGCTTGAACTGAATTGAAGGGTTGGTCTACACTGTGCTGCTTGAACTGAATGTCGCACTCCTTCTGGAAGTCCTGCTCACTGCGGAAGTTCCGTTCAGGGGGCGAGGTCGCGCTCAACCACGTGAGTAGATTCAAGAGAGTTTTACTGTCATATATATGTTGTGTGTGAGAGTGTGTGATGGATGGTGAGAATGTGTGTGAGAGATGGTGTGTGTGAGATGGAGGGTGTGTGTGAGTGGAGGGTGTGTGTGAGATGGAGGGTGTGTGTGAGATGGAGTGTGTGTGTGAGATGGAGTGTGTGTGAGAGAATGTGAATGTGAGAGTGTGTGTGTGCCCACCAGCCGTGAGTGAGTCAACCGCCAGCCCACCAGCCGTGAGTGACTCAACTGTCAGTCCACCAGGCCCGAGCTGCCAGCCCACCAGGCCTGAGTGACTGAGCTGCCAGCCCAAGAATCCATCTGGCCTACAATTTCCATACTAGCCCTCTGGAAACCTCTAGTCCCTTCAGCCTACAACACCCATACTAGCACTGCAGAAAGCCTCTTGGGAATTGGTGGAGAGGTGGAATATTGCGTTGGGGGACCAGCCCTCCCATGGGACCCAACTGGTCCCACTTAGTCTAGTAACTATAAATATTGGCTAATGAGGCGGGGGGGGGGGGGGGGGGGTGGAGCCTATTTAGTGCAGAGTTAAACATCAATAAATTAATAACCCAGGTACCGGTGCAAAAAATCCTGAAGTCCTTAGTATAGCCAAAAACAGTCTAACATCACCCATCCCTTTTCTCCAGAGATGCTGTCTGACCCGCTGAGTTACTTGAGCACTTTGTGTCTATCTTCCATAGAAATCCAGCATCAGCAGTTCCTTCCTACACTCCTGTTCTTACTGGTTTATTACAATTCAATGCTGGGCAGGATATAGAACACCGGCTAGTCCACAATACATTTTGATAGAGAAATAAGTTTCCATTTCCCGATACCCGTACACCTGATATATCCGCATCAAAATGGTGCTACTGGCAGAGCTGTCGTTTGCACCCAAGGTTTTACCCAAACTTCCTGAATTCCTTCTGAGGAACTGTCCTCACTGCACTTGGGTTTGTACGACTGGAGTTAGCCAAAGTAATTATTTAAACCTGCCTTTGTTAATATTCTGGTAGACACAATTGCTGGGGTAACTCAGCGGGACAGGCAGCATCTCTGGAGAGAAGGAATGGGTGATGTTTCGGGCCGAGACCCTTCTTCAGACTGATTTTATTAATTTTCTGTCTGATATCAATCATAAGTCATCACGTTGTTGCACAAAATAAAAATATTGTTCCTTTATATCTTGGACAAACTTTACATTATGGTTCTTCAGGTGCATCAAATCCAGGACAAATAGACTCAGAAATAGTTGCTTTCCGAGAATTATAACTACTCTTAATTCAAATTCACACATGCACTGACTTCACAGCCCAACACCCGGACTTCCATCTGTATATATGTATATATGTATGTAGTGCCGCAGAATTGTGCACCTATCCCCCCCCCCCCCCCCCCTTCCCCCTTCTGTTTTTGTTTTTCTGTTTCTTGTTTTTTGTGCTAAATTGTATGTATGCACAAGTACAAGCAGCTTTCAGTTTCACTGTACATGTATAGTGACAATAAATGGCATATCTATATCTTCAGCCACAACACACCAGATACAGACCAGGGACAGACAAAGTGGTCAGTGGTTAGTGATGTACGTGAAGTCATCAACTACAGCAGATTGTAGAGATTACAGTATCTGACTATTTCAGGATCAGATATATGATTTTTTTTTGCTATGAGGAAATGTTTAAATGTTCATCTGGTGCAGAGAAGCTTCTCTTTCTTAACTCGTTACCATTGAATATTCCCTGAAAGTACGATCATGGCAATTTTAACACATTGCAAAAAAATACAATCTTAATGTTTATCTATTGCTTTACAATTGTTTACTTATGTTTGGTTACTTCATATATGAAGTTTGTAGGTGTATAAGAGTTGTATGTATATATATGTCTGTAGGTATTATGGGAAATTGCCTGGGGTAGTATTATTATTATTAATTAATTGATTTTTAAATATGGTAGAAGTGTTGGGGAAAAGGGGTGAGATTTAATAAGTTATTCTTCTTCTCACTCCTTTTCGAGCTTGTACAGACACAGAGTTGGACATTGGAAATTTGCTTTTTGTTCTTTTCATTGCTTGTAAATATTGATTGTAATGTCCAATTGTTTGATAATTTCGATTTTGTTACTATTAATGTCTTTACTTGTTTGGAATAAACTAAATAAATAAATAAATAAATAAATAACTGACTAACTAACTAACTAAATAAATAAATAAGTGCTGAGGGAACTCAGCAAGCCAGGCAGCATCTTTGGAGGTCATGGATAGGCAATGCTTTAGGTTGGGACTCCTCTTCAGATAGATTGTATTAGTGGGGAAAAAAGCAGGGTAAATAATGGATACGGGTGAAGGGAGACAAAAGTGTTGGAGAAACTCAGTGGGTGAGGCAGCATCTATGGAGCGAAGGAATAGGCAACGTTTTGGGTGGGGGTGGGGGAGCAGGAAGAAGAAAGTAAGAGGAGGAGCCAGGGAGCTGAGGGAGAGCTGGGAAGGGGAGGGAAGGGAAATGGAGAATTCCTCCCCTTCCAAACTTTGTCTCCCACCAGTATGAACATTGACTTCTCTAACTTCAGGTAGTTCTCACAGTCTCCTCCCCTTCGAGCTCTCCCCCTAGCCCGAAAAGTTGCCCATTTCCTTCGCTCCATAGATGCTGCCGCACCCGCTGAGTTCCTCCAGCACTTTTGTCGACCTTTGATTTTCCAGCATCTGCAGTTCCTTCTTGAACAATGGATACAGGTGGGTGAGGTTCATTGGCAGATGGGTGGACTTTGGCCAAAGATGAGAAGGAGACAAACGGCTGGAAGGGAACGGGGGAAAAAAAAATACCAGAGGCTTGAAATGCGGGGCCATAGGGACATAGGAGGGAAGGGCACGAGGGGGATGGGCAAGTGGGAAAATGGATATACATCCCAGGGATGGACAGGGAAGAGAGGGGGAGCAAAATAAATAAGAGGGATAGGGATTGTTGGTTGGTTACCAAAAATTCAATGTTCATACCATTGTGTTCAGTTTATTGTATGTTGTTCCTCCAGTTTGTGTCGACTCACTCTTGCAAAGGAGGAGGGCCAGGGCATAAGGGGCCAGTAAGGGAATGGGAAGGGGTTAGTAACCAAGCGACCCAGCTGGCCTTGGCAGTGTTTGGGTTCGCTGATGTAAAGGAGCCACATCGGGAGCACTGAATGATGTTGATAAGGTTAGAGGAGGTGCACATGGACCTCTGTCTCTTCAGCAAAGGGCTGCTGTGATGGATGCGGGGGAGGTGGTATATGTGTTACATCTCCCGCAGGTGCAGGGGTTAAATACCTGGGGACCGGAGGGTTTGGGTGTAAAGGAAAGAGTAAAGGGCCTGTCCCACTTTCGCAACCTTGGCTCGCAAATTACACGACCTCGTGGTCGCTTGAGGCGTACGGGCACCGTATGGCCGCGTGGGGGCCGGTCTCACTTAGAAGCGCGGAGTTGTGCGGGGCTGGTCCCGACATCGTGCGGGGCTCCGAAATTCCTGCAGTGACCGAGATCTCTGCGTGCCAACGGCCTGTCGGCCTGCGTACGCAGCGCCGTGATGGCGTACGTCTAGCGCGTGGCGTTGCCTGATGACGTCTCCGCCTGGCGTGGCGCTGCGTGGTGATGTCACCGCCCGACGCCGTGCGGCACCCAAATTTAGTCGGCCTGGCTACTGCCCAGCTGATTTGTAAGTATGACATAAATGACGTCACGCACGAACTTCACGCGAACTCGCTTCCAGTTGGTGACACCAAACACACGTAATCGCATGCAAGTGGGACAGGCCATTAAAGCAAGTAGTTGTACAGGAAGTGGTCCCTGAATAAGTGGAAAGAGGTGGGGGATTTTAAACCATACTTCTCTGAACTACTGATCAGTCATCAAGTACCTGTCTACTGTTAACTGAAATGTTGTGGTCACTGGGAGCAGAACAAGATAACCTGATAACCAAAGTCAAGAAATTATTTGCAAGCCCAAGTTTGTACATTCTCCCTGTGACCACGTGGGTTTTCTCTGGGTGCTCCGGTTTCCTGCCACGTTCCACAGAAGCACAGGCTTGATGGTTAATTGGCTTCTGTAAATTGTCCCCAGCATGTAGGATAGAACTGGCATATGGAGTTGACTCAGTGGGGTGGTTTCCACACTGTATCTCTCAGCTAAACTAAGCAAAAATACTCCCTATTGTGGGAAATCGATAATAAAAGAAAATGCCAGACAGAATTAGAAAGGCAGGCAAGACCAAGTCAGGAAAGAAACAGAATTAAGATATCATGTTGATCACCTTCCAACAGAACAATGCCAACCAATTGTGATTCGGGCATTTTTTGTCACGCACCTCTTAAGTAAGCTTCAACTTCCTGTGCCTGCTTCCACATAAATGTAGAGGAAACCCCCAGTTGAGAAACACCAAATTAAACATTAATTTCTAAATGCTCCAAAAATAAACACTGCCTTTTTCTCCAACTTGTTCCAAAACAAATGCCATCTAATCATGCATGGCAACCTTAAGACAATGTTAAAATGTTAGTTCAGAGGAAAATTTGCTTCAGGCAACAATTAAGCATTTAAAATTAGCTTTCAATTGTTAATATTTAAGGCTTTCTTGCAGTGAACTGATTATTTTCTCACTGTTATGCAAATATACATTCTCCCATTCCTACAAAGTAACATCACAGGAGATGCAAACTCAATTTCTCCCAAGTCTCTATAGAAATCTATCTTCAGTTGGATATGCATTGATTATATGGTTGCAGCAACATATTGAAGCAAGCACCTTATTCAGAAGCATCAAGGAAAAGATTAAAGGGCCTGTCCCACTTGCGTGTCCTTGGCACGCAAATTACCCAACCTCGTGGTCGCGTTGAGCTTATACGGTCGAGCGAAGGTCGGGCGCGATTACATGCGTACACACAGCCGTCTGGAGCGCGAGACGTCATTTGAAGATGGACACAAAACTGGAGTAACTCAGTGGGACCGGCAGCATCTCTGGAGAGAAGCAATGGGTGACGTTTCGTGTCGAGACTCTTCTTCAGTCTGAAAAGAAGGGTCTTGACCCGAAACGTCACCCATTGCTTCTCTCCAGAGATGCTGCCGGTCCCGCTGAGTTACTCCTGCTTTGCATCCATCTTCAATTATCTTGGCCCCGCTCTGGGAGTAGAAGTGGGGGCGGATCCGGACCACAACGGCCGTGAGCCCCAGGCCGAGCTCGGCGATCGTTTGCCGCTTCTGCTGCTGTTGGAGGTGAGACGTTGCGTCGCGTCAGGGTCTTGGGCCTGTCCCACTTTGGCCGTCAGTTACGTGACAGGCCGTTGGCGCGCAAAGATTTTGTTCACGGCAAGAATTTCGGAGCCCCGCGCGATGTCAGGACTGGCCCCGCACAACTCCATACCCCTCCGCGCTTCTAAGTGGGACCGGCCCCGCGCGGCCATACGGTGCCCGTACGCCTCAAGTGACCACGAGGTCGCGTAATTTGTGAGCCAAGGACACGCAAGTGGGACAAGCCCTTAACAGGCGCTCCCTCTTCTCCCCTCTGGCAATAGGTATAGAAATGTGAAAATGCACACCTCCAGATTTAGGGACAGTTGCTTCCCAGCTGTTATCAGGCAACTGAACCATCCTACCATAACCAGAGAGCAGGGCTGAACTACTATCTACCTCACGATGGAACTTTGCTGGCTTCACCTTGCACTAAACATTATTCCCTTATCATGTACTGATACACTGTAAATGGCTCGATTGTAATCATGCATTGTCTTTCTACTGATTGGATAGCATGCGACAAAAGCTTGCTATTCACTGTACCTCGGTACACGATACAATAAACTAAACTGTAAACTGAAGAAGGTTGTAAAGATGTCACAAAATAGACTTGCCATGCCTGATTTACAAGATGATTCATTTAAGACACAAATTCAATTCAGACCAAATTATAATTGAACTAAACACTGAAGGATAGACACAAAACGCTGGAGTAACTCAGCGGGACAGGCAGCATCTCTGGAGAGAAGGAATGGGTGACATTTCAGGTCAAGACCCTTTCATTGCCACTTTCATTTCACTGCACATCTCGTATGTGTATGTGACAAATAAACTTGACTTGACTTGACCCTTGCTCAGTCTGAAGAAGGGTCCCGACCCAAAATGTCACCCATTCCTTCTCTCCAGAGATGTTGCCCATCCCGCTGAGTTACTTCAGCTTTTTGTGTCTATCTTCGGCAGCATGTTCATTTAAGGAAGTTACATGAAATCATACTGTACTGAAGAGATCCTTCGACCCAAACCGTTCCTGTTCATTCAGTTTTCGATTCAAGCATAAATAAAGGGATTATTAACAGACAGTGCAACAAGAAGCTCAAACCCGCTGAACAGTGGCTATAAAAGTGTTTCATAAAAGGCCAGAGGCAAGAAGTCCCTCCCTCATTATTCTGTTTCTCTGCACCTTCCTGATGCTGCAGTAGGTGTTCAAGAAGGAGAAACATCTGAAGCACACAGATTCTATACCAATTAGGCAATATGTTGACAATAGACAATAGGTGCAGGAGTAGGCCATTTGGCCCTTCAAGCCAGCACCATCATTCAATGCTGATCATCCCCAATCAGTTCCCTGTTCCTGCCTTCTCCCCATATCCCCCGACTCCGCATTTTTAAGAGCCCTATCTAGCTCTCTCTTGAAAGCATCCAGAGAACCTGCCTCCACTGCCCTCCGAGGCAGAGAATTCCACAGACTCACCACTCTTTGTGAGAAAAAGTGTTTCCTTGTCTCCGTTCTAAGTGGCTTACTCCTTATTCTTAAACGGTGCCCCTGGTTCTGGACTCGCCCAACATCGGGAACATGTTTCCTGCCTCTAACATGTCCAATCCCTTAATAATCTTGTATGTTTCAATAAGATCCCCTCTCATCCTTCTAAACTCCAGAGTATACAAACACAGCCACTACATTCTCTCAGCATATGATAGTCCCGGCATCTAGGGAATTAACCTTGTAAACCTATGCTGCACTCCCCCAATAGCAAGAATTTCTCAAGTTAGGGGACCAAAACTGCACACAATACTCCAGGTGTGGTCTCACTAGGGCTCTGTACAACTGCAGAAGGACCTTTTTTTCCCCCTATATTCGATTCCTTGTAATAGGACAATGTAAAATTGCATTTGAGGATTAAAGTAGGGTACAGATCTGAAATGTTTTTTATCTATTCCCCTCCATGACCCACCGAGTTACTCCAACAGTTTATTTTTGCTCAAGATTCCAGCATCTGCAGTCTCTTATGTCTACACTTGAGGATATCTAGCCCATCATAAAAGTTAATTTTCCTCCACTAATTACATTGGGAATTAACATTTTAATCTTGAAACAAGGTGAAAATGAGCCACTGCATCTGTCAAACTGAAGCAAGGTTATTAGCCCAGGCAGATGGAAAAATACATTTGTGGAAGGGACTTTATCCTTCTGGGAGAGGAACTGCTTTCTAACAAAAACACAATTTTCCACTTAATTGCAAGACACCAGGATCTGCAGATGCTAGATTACCAAAATATAAATGACACAACGAACTTTGGTTGTACATTCTCCCTGTGGCCATGTGGGTTCTCTCTGGGTGCTCTGGTTTCCTCTCAAATTCCAAAGACGGACAGTTTGTGGGTTAATTTATTGAGTTAATTGTAAAATTGTAAATCAACCCTAGCATGTAGGATAGTACAGATCAGGCAGCATCTCTAGAAAACATGGATTGGTGAAGCTTCGGATGAGACCCCTTTTTCACACTTGTCCCGACCCGAAACGTCAGTCTGAAAAAGAGTCCCGACACAAAATGATACCTATCCACGTTTTCCAGAGATGATATATTACTCGCCAAGTTATTCCGCAGGGCTGCCAACATTGGGTGAGAGTTGGGAGTGAGAATTTTGCGAGAGACCAAGCCCGATGGAGGGGGGGGAGGGGGTTGGGAGGAGGGTGCCCCTCCCATTGGTGTGGAACATTTGCATTTTTCAGCTTGAAATTGTGCAATATGGTGCATACTGTAGCGAGTCTTAAAACTTACACTTGAATGCAATATATATGCTTTAAATTGGATTGGAGCATTTTTGAATGGGGGGGGAGGCTGTGCGATCACTGATCACTGGCCTTCGGGGTACCCGGTGAGGGAGTGGAGCAACCGAGTGGGGAGAGGGTGTGGAAGAAGGGTAGGAACGTTTTGAAATTTGATGTATTAAAATCATGTTTTAGTGCACTGTAGAAGTATGATTTCAATGTTTTTTGTATGAAGTATTTTTAAGAGGTAACTTTTTAAGGGATAACTTTATCCACACAAAGGGTGATGGGTGTATGGAACAAGCTACCAGAGGAGGTAGTTGAGGCAGGGACCATCCCAACATTTAATAAAAAGTTAGACTGATACATGGATAGGACAGGTTTGGAGATATGGACCAAAAGCAGGTAGTGTAGCTGGGACATGTTGGCGGTTGTGGGCAAGTTGCACCGAAGGGCCTGTTTTCACACTGTATCACTCTATGACTACATTATACCTCCACCATGCATGAATGCTTCAAAATCAAGTGATCAAGTTTTATTGCCATATACTCAAACATAGAAACATAGAAAATAGGTGCAGGAATAGGCCATTCGGCCCTTCGAGCCAGCACTGCCATTCAATATGATCATGGCTATTCATCTAAAATCAGTACCTCTTTCCTGTTTTTCCCCCCATATCCCTTGATGTCGTTAGCCCCAAGAACTAAATGTAACTCTCTCTTGAAAACATCCAGTGAATTGGCCTGCACTGCCTTCTGTGGCAGAGAATTCCACAGATTCACAACTCTCTACGTGAAGAAAGTTTGTCCTCATCTCAGTCCTAACTGCCCCCCCCCCCCCTTTATTCTTAAACTGTGACCCATGGTTCTGAACTCCCCCAACATCGGGAACATTTTTCCTGCAGTTACAGTAAATGAAAATCTAGCAGGCAAGCAGGATGCTTTCTCCAACCACCCCCATTTGAAGTCCACTACCTTCCACCGTTTCTACCCAGTGCTTGGTACTTACTTCCAGCAGCCACTGGTTGTCCTCCAGGATGCACCGAGCCGCAGCCTGATCCATGCCGGTCACCTGGGCAAATTCGACACAGAGACTCTCTCCCCCTCTCCCCTCTCTTTCCCTTAACTCTCTCCCCCTCTTTCTTCTCTCTCCCCGTCTCTCTCCCTCGCTTCCCCCCAACCTCTTTCTCCCTCCCTCCACACACTCTCCCTCTCTCTCCCCCCCTCTCTCTCTCCCCCTCCCTTTCCCTTAACTCTCTCTCCCCCTTTCTTCTCTCTCCCCGTCTCTCTCCCTCGCTTCCCCCCAACCTCTTTCTCCCTCCCTCCACACACTCTCCCCTCTCTCATCCCCCTCTCTCTCTGTCTCTCCTCCTCTTCCCCATTTCTCCCTCCTACCTCACACTTCCCCTTGCTCTCTCTCCCCTCTCTTTCTCCTCTGTCTCTATCTCTTTGCCCCCCTGGCAAACACTCATCCGCCCCGACTCCCCGCACCTGTTCCAGCCACTGGCTCTGCTCCCATCCCTCCCGCAGCCCCTGCTCTCCAACACCCGCGGACCATGCAGTTTATCCGAGTTTTTTACTTTTCGTTGATCAGAAAATTTCTCACCACTGAGCGTGAGAAATATCTGATGAGCGTGAGGGCGTGAGAGATTGTTTGAGGGCGTGAGTCTCACGCTCTAAGCCTGAGAGTTGGCAGCCCTGTATTCCGGCACTTTGTGTCTTTTAGCTGGAAGACTGTTAGCGATAGAAAGAGGACAACAGTCTTATCCTCTATGACGTGTAAATCATACAGCTCTTTCACATCTCCGAGGATTAAAACAACCTTCTTGTCAGCACCAGCAATTTTGTCTACCTTCGATTTTCCAGCATCCGCAGTTCCTTCTTTAACACTTCTCGCCAGCACCACTGGGCTGGATTACTGAAATTACATTTACAAAATGGAGAAGTGTGAACTCACAAACAGCCTTAGGCTGAAGAGTCAAGACTTCCTTCCAGAGCAAGTGTGCAATTAACAGTTATCATATCTACTGCTTCAGTTTCAAGCTGTGGGGGGGGGGGGGGGGGGGGGGGGGGGGAAGGGGGATGTGGGCTCTCCAAGGAGTGTGTGGTAAAGATAGGAGAGGAGGCCACAATAATATTTATTGAAGTTCTATGCAGTATGTATAAATTAGACTGGAGTTCAGGGTGGGGACGAAAGGAAATACATTTCACTGAAGGGGCCCCACGCAAAAAGACAGTTTGGTAATCGCACATTCACGTCATAACCTTTCAGAAGAATTTTAGGAATCTCTATTATCTCCATTAGAGACAGTCACACTGTTTATCCAAACTGTGCATTGCAAGCAGTCAAAATAGCACGTTTTCATCCAAACTTGTCATGCACCATCCAGCAGATGCAATTTCAATAGTTTACATCATCCTGAAGGTTATCAGGAAGAGCAGCAACTCACACTGCAATTAGCACCCCTATCCTCAAAAGCTTTTCATAGCATTAGAAAATAGGTGCAGGAGCAGACCATTCGGCCCTTCGAGTCAGCACCACCTTTCAACATGATCATCCTAGATCAGTACCCCTGTTCCTGCTTTCTCCCCATACCCCTCGATTCCGTTAGCCCTAAGAGATATATTAAACTCTCTCTTGAAAACACCCAGTGAATTGGCCTCCACTGCCTTCTGTGGCAAAGAATTCCACTCAGTGGCAGAGAATTCACTGCCAATCAACTAAACTGAAGTACTCTCCATCCATACCATTTTGAAAGGACAGCAGGATAAATGTCTTTGTGCAGCAGACTGTGAGTCCTCGTTCTTTCAGTAAAATGCAAGTTATATTGATAAACTGGAGAGACAATGATGAACAAACAAAATAAAGTGCTAGAGTAACGCAGTGGGTCAAGCAAGATCATGGAGGGTAGACGCAAAAAGCTGGAGTAACTCAGCGGGTCAGGCATTTGTGATTAAACTAATTTTTGTTTGCATAGGAACTCGACTCCAGAAAAAAGGCTGCAACAAAATAGCACAGTTGAGTGTCCAGAATAAGTCATAGGAGCTGAATTTGGCCATTTGACCAAATTTGGCCATGCAGCCTGACTCCACCACTTTGAGTTACTCCACCACTTTGTGTTTTGCTCAAGATTTCAACATCGGCAGTTCCTTGTGTCACAAGTAGGACATGCCAGGAACAACAGAGATGGTATCATTATCAACGTCTTCAAAAGGTTCAAGGCACATCCAACCGCATTGACTACAGAGGGCTCTCTGCATAGCCTGGCACATGGAATGTCACCACTATGGTCACCATCCAACAGCAGACTCCCAAACAGACCACACATCTATGCACTGGTTCACTAACAGTGTGGCAGAGTTGATCTCATTCCCACATGCAGTCCCCACAACATTTTTCACCTTATTCAAAGGTCATTGAATTTGACACCGTGGCTACTATTTTTCTTTACAACTATTTAGTATAGAGATACAGTGTGGAGACATGCCCCCTCGGCCCACCGAGTCAACACCGACCATTGACAAGGCATACATACACTACATGCTAGTGGCAATTATTCAGAGGCCAATTAACCAAGAAACCTGTGTTTAAGAAGGAACTGCAGTTGCTGGAAAATCGAAGGTACACAAAAATGCTGGGGAAACTCAGCGGGTGCAGCAGCATCTATGGAGCGAAGGAAATAGGCAACGTTTCGGGCCGAACCCCAAGGAAATAGGCAACGTTTCGGGCCGAAACCCTTTGGGTTTCGGTCCGAAACGTTGCCTATTTCCTTCGCTCCATAGATGCTGCTGCACCCGCTGAGTTTTTCCAGCATTTTTGTGCACCAAGAAACCTGCATGTTTTTCGAATGTGGGAGGAAACAGGAGCACACAGAGAAACCAACGCAGTCTCAGGGAGAACGTGCAAACTCTGCACAGACAGCACCCATAGTCAGAATCGAGTCCGGGTCATTGGCGCTGTAAGGCAGCAACTACCACCCTATTTACTATTACTGAAGAAATTGAACAAAGTCCTTACATCCATAACTAAATATCCCTAGTTCCTGTCAGCTGAACATGGTGTATGAATTTAGAAAAGTGAAAAAGTTACACACAAGTTCACTTTTGTAAATCCAAAAAATTAGCTACTGTGAACAATCATTCCTATCTGATCAGTCAACGTTTAAAATCTGAATTTGCCAAGCCATGTAATCCTCCTCCTGCAGATTACTGGCGTTGAAGAAAGACTCACAAGGACATAGTTTGTCAACAAGATGCATTACATCAATAATCACAAGACTTTATTTTTAATTCCTTTGGTATGCAGATCAAAACGAGGTGCTAAAGCCAACAGAATTCTTGGATAGAATGGCTTATTCAAAGCCTGCAAATGAAAGACTCAGTGTGGTATGACGATGTTTTTAAGCATCTAACTTCTGGCACTAACTTCCAAATTTGACCAGCTGATAATGAATCAGCAACTTTCATTTCCAGTAACAACACACGACATATCCCATTGCCGTGACATCTGTGTCAGTACAAGCCACACACATTTGTTTCATAAGAACAAGAGAAATGGGGCAGAAGTAAACCATTCACAGACACCCCTATCTCCCCCTTCCCAAGCCTCTCTCTACCATACAACTGCACCAATTTTATGTCCTTGCCCAATCTATACACCTTCCTGCTCAGTTTCATGTTAGTTACAAGCTAGGATTCAAAAGGACACCACCCAGCTGGGGTAACTCAGTGGGACAAGCAGCATCCCTGGAGCAGATGCATAAGTGACATTACGGGTTTGGGCCCCTTCTTCAGAGTCAAGTCAAGTCAAATATCCTTTATGGTCATTCAGACTTTTCAGTCTGAACGAAATGTCATGCCTTGCAGTCATAGCATAGAATAAGATACCAATACACACGATAAACACAGATCTAACATCCACCACAGTGAGTTCACCAGCCACCTCCTAACTGCGATTGGAGTAAAAAGTCTTAAAGTCCTTGTCTCTTCCCTCCTTGTTCTCCCTCTGCGTTGAGGCGATCCAGGCCTCCGATGTTCTGACCCCACCGGGTGATGGTAAGTAAGTCCCACGGCTGAATCCGAGCTCCGCGAACGGGCCGATTCAAACTCCGCGGCCCAGGGCAGTCGAAGGGTAGAACGCTGGCATATGTTGGAGACGGGGGAAGGTGGTCATCCCCAGGAGGAGAGGATTCCTTCCCATAGAAAGGGTGTGGAGGCAGAAACATCATGCTGGGCATGGTGAATGATATATCCAGTCTGCTCAGCCAAATTATCTATAGTGGTTGTGGATAGAAACATAGAAATTAGGTGCAGGAGTAGGCCATTCGGCCCTTCGAGCCTGCACCGCCATTCTATATGATCATGGCTGATCATCCAACTCAGTATCCCGTACCTGTCTTCTCTCCATACCCTCTGATCCCCTTAGCCACAAGGGCCACATCTAACTCCCTCTTAAATATAGCCAATGAACTGGCCTCGACTACCTTCTGTGGCAGAGAGTTCCAGAGATTCACCACTCTCTGTGTGAAAAAAGTTCTCCTCACCTCGGTTTTAAAGGATTTCCCCCTTATCCTTAAGCTGTGACCCCTTGTCCTGGAGTTCCCCAACATCGGGAGCAATCTTCCTGCATCTAGCCTGTCCAACCCCTTAAGAATTTTGTAAGTTTCTATAAGATCCCCCCTCAATCTCCTAAATTCTAGAGAGTATAAACCTAGTTGGGGACACGCATTGACCACAGCAGTACCTCATTAATCACAGTGTGACCACCCGTAACAATGTATTTATTCCCGCACTCACTCTTCTATCTGATAATCCTTACTCGCAGGCTTAGGAATCGGGGGAGTTTCTAAACTTTATATCAAGTGTACCAATTTTTTTTTTTTTTTTTTGTTTGTTTTTTGTTTTGTTTATTTTATTAGAAGTTAATACAGTACAAAATAGTACAGTGGAACCTAATTTTAGGTGCCAACTATGTAATACCGTAATCCATTCTATGTACAACCCCTAGTTTTATATTATGAGAAGGAAAAGTGTAGCACTTTAACACTCACTAAATGGAAAATTACATTAGACACCGATGAAAAATTCTTCCACATTATATTCCTCTCACTGGCTTCACATCTGCTGAGAATTAGAATGGAGATATTTGATATTTTAAAAAGCAATTTAATTTAAATTGAATTAAAATTGGCTGCCTCATGCCAGTTCAAGCTTTCATAAACTTTAATTGTCCATGCTTGGAGAGAGATAAATGAGGAGCCTTTGAGAGAATGATCAGATATCTTTCTCAGTGTATTTAGATGCATCAAGTTCTGAATCACACTCATTGATGGACTGAAATACTGCGGGATTGTTTCATTGGCTCTATCTTGATTTCGGCCCTAGGTCGAATATTGGTGTGTAAGGTTGGTCACTCATTATAGGAACGGCACAACTGTGGGAGAGGATGCAGAGCAGATTCGCAAGGGTGTTTCCAAGACAGGAATATCATAGCCATGAAGAAAGTTTGGATAAACGGAGTACAGGAGACATTACAGTTGATGGAACGCAGCAGGTCAGGCAGCATCTGGGGAGAGGATGGATAGGTAATAAGGAATAAGAGTAGAATTAGGCCATTCGACCCATCAAGTCTACTCCGCTATTCACCCATGGCTCCTAACCCCATTCTCCTGCTTTCTCCCCATAACCTCGGACACCTGTACTAATCAAGAATCAGGAGACATTTCAAGGTCGGGACCCTCCGTCAGACTTCACCAATGATCAATGGTATTGAAAATTCAAGTTTTGATTTAAACATTTTTTTTTTAAAATTGAAATTGAGAGTGGCACTGTGGCGCAGTGGTAGAGTTGCTGCCTTACTGCGCTTGCAGCTCCAAAGATCCAGGTTCGATCCCGACTACAGGTGCTGCCTGTATGGAGTTTGCGCCTTCTCCCCGTGACCTGCGTGGGTTTTCTCCGAGATCTTCGGTTTCCTCCCACACTCCAAAGACGCACAGGTTTGTAGATTAATTTGCTTGGTATAAGTGTAAATTGTCCTTAGTGCGTGTAAGGTAATGTTAATGTGCAGGGATCGCTGGTCGGCGCAGGCTTGGTATTTAGTACTTAGTATTTAAGAGCACACGTCCCATCTCCCCCATGTTCATCCGCAACCAATGTTGTTGAAAATTCAAGTTTTGTTTATAAGAAAATAGATAATTTCTTATGTAGATAGACAACATTCACATTGTTCTTTCCAACACCACAGCAAATTAGTTTCTGATGGCTTACATCATATATTAAAAAATACCAGACTGAAAGATATTAACTATGATTCATAGTCTGCAAAAACAAATATCAGCTGCGCTGTAACAACTAGATTCTATAGATGCACCATAGAGAGCATTTTATCGAGATGCATCAGCATGGTTTACAAACAGATCTATTCAGGGTGGCAAGAAATTTGGCGAAATGTGGATGCTGCCTAGATCAACATATAACCATATAACAATTACAGCAGGAAACAGGCCATCTCGGCCCTACAAGTCCATGCCAAACATCTTTTTTCCCTTAGTCCCACCTGCCGGCACTCATACCATAACCCTCCATTCCCTTGTCATCCATATGCCTATCCAATTTATTTTTAAATGATACCAACGAACCTGCCTCCACCACTTCTACTGCAAGCTCATTCCACACCGCTACCACTCTCGGAGTAAAGAAGTTCCCCCTCATGTTACCCCTAAACTTCTGTCCCTTCGGCCTGAAACGTTGCACATTAGCTGGATAATTCACCCTCCTCTATTTTTGCTACTTGATCATAACTTTAAACACCACCAAACAAGTCACAGCATATCCGGAATTCCTTCCATTCAAGGAGTCCATTAGTGTCCTCTCAGTGTCACCTGGTCCAATATCATGTTGAGAACAGTAAAGCATTCCCCCTTCCATTGACTCCATCTACACCACGCTGCCTCGGCAAGAGCACCAAAGGACGAGCCTCACCCCGATCACTCCCTCGTCCCCCCTCTCACATCTGGCACGAAGCACAGAAGTGTGAAAATGCACGCCTCTAAATTCAGAGACAGTTGTTTTCAGGCAACTAAACCATTCTACCAACAACTAAACAGCCGTCCTGAGCTACTATCAACATCATCGAAGACCCTCCGACTATCTTTAATCGGACTTTACCTTGCACTAAACATTCTTCCCTGAATCATGTATCTATACATTGTGGACCGCTCGATTGTAATCACATATAGTCTTTCCGTTGACTGGATAGCATGCAAGAAAAGGTTTTCCCATTGTACCCCAATGTGACAATAAACTAAACTGTCCCCATAGTAAATATAAACAACTTAACCATGTGTCCTACAACAATGATAAGATTAAAAGATTGACAAGCAGAGAACAAGTTTAGATCAACTGGAGTAACTCAGTGGGTCAGGCAGCATCTGTGGAGAAAATGAATCAGTGACGTTTCGGGTCGAGGCTCTTTCTCAGAACGAGAGTCAGGGGAAAGGGGAACAAGAAATATAGACGGTACTTAGGACAAATGAATGGAAGATATGCAAAAAGCAATAATAATCATGGAAATGTGGAGCCCACAATGGTCCATTGTTGGCTGTGGGATAGAAACATAGAAAATAGGTGCAGGAGTAGGCCATTCGGCCCTTCGAGCCTGCACCGCCATTCAATATAATCATGGCTGATCATCCAACTCAGTATCCTGTACCTGCCTTCTCTCCATACCCCCTGATCCCTTTAGCCACAAGGGCTACATCTAACTCCCTCTTAAATATAGCCAATGAACTGGCCTCAACTACCCTCTGTGGCAGAGAGTTTCCAGAGATTCACCACTCTCTGTGTGAAAAAAGTTCTTCTCATCTCGGTTTTAAAGGATTTCCCCTTTATCCTTAAACCGTGACCCCTTGTCCTGGACGTCCCCAACATCGGGAACAATCTTCCTGCATCTAGCCTGTCCAACCCCTTAAGAATTTTGTAAGTTTCTATAAGATCCCCCCCTCAATCTCCTAAATTCTAGCGAGTACAAACCGAGTCTATCCGGTCTTTCTTCATTGAGTCTTTCTTCAATGAGTGATGCAGGACGATGGTAAAAACTAGGGTGGGAGAGGGCCAGAGAGAGAGGGTAATGATGCCCACCATGTTGAATTGTTTACCATCGCTCATTTGTAATCTGTACCCTTAGAAACAAGTTGCCGGAAATTGTGTCTGTACTATAAAAGTGGAACTAAAACAAAAGCGTTCTCAATGTCAACATGGCCCGCTACAAAATTGTATTTACCCTTCCATTGTTAGATCAAGCTCGTCAATTTATTTCCACAGAGTCTATAAATCAGTAGGTCATTGACTCACAAAAACAAAAATAGTAATAACTAGTTGCAATATTTGTTTATGACCTATATACTGTTCTAATAAATGATTTAATATATTCCTAAACTCCGTGTCTATTATTTATGAAGACTGTGGACTGTAATCAAAAAAGCCACAACTTTAGCTTTGTTTAGTTACGAGATACAGCGCAGAAACACGCTCTTCAGCCTATCGATTCCGCATCAACCAGCGACCCCCGCACATTATCACTATCCTACACACTATCCTTACAGCACCGCCCCGCGCGGCTTGGAATGGCCGCGGGACTCTGCGAGCGCACGCCGGGGGCTCCAACATCAAGACCCGGTGTGCGACCTTGCACCACCCGGCATGGCTTTAATGGCCGCGGGACAATCGCCATCGCCAGCCGGGGGCTTTGACTTTGACTCTGACATCGGGGGGTGAGAGTGCAGTGGAGAGATAAGTTTTTTTGGCCTTCCATCACAGCGATGTGATGGATGTTTATGTAAATTATGTTGTGTTGTTGTGTCTTGGGTCTATTGGTTTGTAAGGTATGGCTGCAGAAACGTCATTTCGTTTGGACCTCAAGGGGTCCAAATGACAAATAAATTGAATCTTGAATCTTGATCTTGAATCTTGAATAGGGACATTTTACATTTATACCAAGACAATTAACCTACAAACCTGCACGTCTTTAGAGTGTGGGGGGGAAAAACCAAAGATCTTGGAGAAAACCCATGCAGGTCACGGGAAGAACGTTCAAACTCTGCACAGACAGCACCTGTAGTCAGGAAGTACACCCAACTCTACCGCTGTGCCGCCCCTTGTGAAATAATAAAAAAGAAAAACATGCAAAAGTCTTAAATGAGGAGAAAACAAAAGGAGAAATAAATCAGACAATGGTAAATATTAGCAGACAGATACAGAGTATTTGCGCAAAATCTATAGAAGAGAAACAGAGATATATTAGTTACATTGGCCAATTTAGAGTGGCACAGTGAGTGGTGCAGCAGGAGAACAGAGATCGACCCTGACTAGGGCTGCTGCCTGTACGGAGTTTGTACATTCTCCCTGTGACCGAGTGGGCATTCTCCGAGTGTGCCGATTTCCTTCGACGTTCCAAAGACGTGCAGATTTGTAAGTGGATTGGCTTCTGTTAATTGCCCATAGTGCGTAGGATAGAATGAGTGCAGGGTGATCATTGATCGGCATGGAGTCGGTAGGCCTAATGGCCTGTGTCCACGCTGTATCTCTAACCTATACACGGTTTTCTTGAGAAATAAGTTTCAGCCAAGCAACGACATTGGCCTGCCGTTCTCCGAAGTAATGCCAATGCATCTAATAGCTAGAAAATTCCCACTGCTGAACTAGAGTTAAGTAATTTTCCAAGTCAACTTGGGGAAAGGGTTGTATGCATGCTTTCATCTCCATTAAAACAAACCAACCATTTTATTTCCTTTCCCAAGATATGGTTCCAAGATGTTGACTTACGAATGTAGGAAAATCAAACTTTTCCAACTCAGAATAAAACTAGGATTGATTAAATGAAAAAATTGGAATTACAAGTGTTATTTCTTCCCACATGGATGCTGTCCAGTGTTAGCTCTTGCATTCAATGGCATTGCCCTGGGGATCTCCAGCAATGATATTCAGAGGGTAATCAAGACACCCTTGAGTGGATTGTCCTCCAACAATTTACAAACATTCCCCTGGTTCATTCCTGTTGGATTTAAATAAATATCTGAATGTGTTCATAATACTTATCAGTTCATAATTAATAGGAGCAGAATTAGGCCATTCGGCCCATCAAATCTGCTCCACCATTCAATCATGGATGATCTATCTTTCCCTCTAAACCCCATTCTCCTGCATTCACCCCATAACCCGACACCCGTACTGATCAAGAATTTATCTTTGCTTTAAAAATATCCATCGACTTGGCTTTCACAGCCTCACCAGCCTCTGACTAACGAAATTCATCCTCATCTCCTTCCTAAAGTAAGGTATTTTTATTCTGAGGTAGACAAAAGTGCTGGAGAAACTCAGCGGGTGCAGCAGCATCCATGGAGCGAAGGAAATAGGTAACGTTTCATCCCGAAACCCGAAACGTTGCCTATTTCCTTCGCTCCATAGATGCTGCCGCACCCGCTGAGTTTCTCCAGCACTTTTGTGTACCTTCAATTTTCCAGCATCTGCAGTTCCTTCTTAACCATCCTTTTATTCTGAGGCAAGATTCTCCTACTAGTGGAAAAATCCTCTCCACATCCACTCTATTCAGGCCTTTCACTGTTCGGTAAGTTTCAATTACTTGGTGCTTGCTATTTAATTTGTTCATGTCAAGCTTTCAATGGTTCATCTCCAAGTTTGGAATGTTTCTCCACAATCAAAAACAAAATCCACACACAAGGATGTCATTTCTTGACTAATGAAAATCATAATCTTACTCGGGTCTCACAGTTGTGGAAATTCAGAGTTCAGATGTGCTCAGGTCATATAGCTTGATTAAGGATACTGGTTCATCCTGAATCAATTCTGCAACCAAGAAGGGTCCTGTTTTACTAACGTGAATTAAGCAAAGATAAGCATTAGAGTTCAATGATATCAACAGTTGAATGTTGAAGTATACATTTTGCTGCTTAAATTACTGGAAACTCTGCAAAACCAGGGGTGATGTTACACCATCAATACATTTATAGAACTTAAATGAAGAAAAATGTCCACAAAATGAATCCTGCTCACTGTCATCAGCAAGTCAGATGATTTTGAGATCATGTACCACTCCAGAGAACACAACAACAGAGGCAGGATGAGTAATCTTTCACATTCTAACCTCTTAGGTGGATTTCCAAAAAATAGATTCCGAAGCAATATTTTGACAGAATGCAAATGGGTATAATTGATCAAGATTCTACTCAGCCAACATAATTTAAAGCATATTAACAAGACATCTATACCTTGCTGTTTTTGAAACTTTCCTTTTGGCAAAATGGCATGACTTTATATTTTGTGGCTTAACTCCCAAAGTTACTTCTGCGATTTTAATGTAGAAATCTCAGGACTACAAATATACCTAACACCATTTTTTTTTTTTTAAAGTACCAAAGCCAGTTTAGAACATCCACAATCAATTTTCAATGAATTGTCTCCACTTTTACTTCAGAACCTACAGCTGGAATGCCACAATTAAACATAGTGCTTTTCATCACAGTCATAGAATTGGGGGTGCAATATCACAGAATGTAGACACAAGATACTTTCTAGTCTGAAGAAGGGTATCGACCCGAAACATCACCCAGTCCGTCTCTCCAGAGATGCTGCTTGTTCCGCTGAAACGCCAGCATTTTGGGTCTATCTTCGATTTAAACCAGCATCTGCAGGTCCTTCCTACACATTATATATTGGACAGGTACATGGATAGAACTGGATTCGAGGGATATGGCCCAAATGCAGGCAAGTGGGACTAGTGTGGATGGGACATGTTGGTCGATGTGGGCAAATTGGGCTAAAGGGCCCGTTTCCACATTGCATGACTCTATACAGAGGATGCGTAGGAAGGAACTGCAGATATTGGTTTAAACCGAAGATGGGCACAAAAAGCTGGAGCAACTCAGCGGATCAGACAGCATCGCTGGAGAAAACGTCACCTATAGGGTGCTTTCACGAAAGGTCACTGGAGCGTAGATCCGCACCCACGTGACCGAAAATCTCAAGTGGAGGACATGCTAGACATCCGGTACATGTTAGTGGAGGGGAAAACACACACTTTCCCACCCGTTAAAAACATAGAAAACGGCCAGGTTTTGATCTGCAATTTACTGTGCCAGTCGGGGTGACCGTGAGGCACAGCTACCTAGATTTACAGTAAAAAAAAAAGATAGAAACTAAGGTAAATTAAAGAGGGAGCTGAAGGTGCCAATCCAGCGGAAGTGAACAGCGGACATTTGCCGTGGAGATTTAAAGGTCCAAAATATCGGGAATTATCGCGTTTGCTCGCTGAATTTCATCAAAAGTAAGGCATTATTGACTTAACATGTCTAGCATGTCCTCCACTTGAGATTTTCGGTCACGTGGGTGCGGATCTACGCTCCAGTGACCTTTCGTGAAATCACCCTATTCCTTTTCTCCAGAGATTAGATGCTGTCTGACCTCCCCAGTTACTCCAGTTTTTTGTATCACAAGGTCATAAGCGTTAGCCATTCGGCCCATCAAGTCTACGCTGCCATTTAATTGTGTCTGTGTTCCATCTTCAATTTGTTGTCTATCTTCTACACAGAGGATGTTGGAATCTTGAGCAGAATACAAAGTGCTGGAGGATCTCAGTGAGTCAGGCAGCAGCTATGGAGAGAAATGGTCAGATGACCATTACAGAGCGACTTGCCAAAACAGTAGCGCTCTCAATCTTCGCCCAGTGCAGCCTCCAGCCTGATTTCGCAAGCTTAACATCGCTGGGATTTAGACTGAGCGCCGGGTCCCATTTCCTTTCTCTTGTGACTGGCCTGAAATGACATCAGACTGTGTGGACGAGACGCGAATCGCCAACTCCACTCGCGGCACTAACGTGAAAGCGAATCGCAGGCAGACTTGTATTGTCAACTGTGTGCAATGGACCCCCCGTGTTTCCCAAACCCACTGCCGAGCGCTGGCGAAACTTAGTTACACCAAAGCAGTAAACAAAAAAGTACAAAAAACAAACCCCAAATCGATGATAACATAAAAATAGAAACCTTAGCTGAGCAAAAGGGAGAATGGAAACACTAGATGCACGATACAATTAGACAGGTACATGGACAGGACAAGTTTAGAGGGATAGGGCCAAACGCTGGCAGGTGGGACTAGTGTAGATGGGGCAGGTAGGTCGGTATGGGCCGAAGGGCCTGTGTCCACGCTGTATGACTGTACCACTCTGTGACTACACATGGGATGTTGAACAAAACACAGCCTCTCTTGACCAGGTTCCATAGAGCCTTTGAGACACGCAGCATTTTGAGGCAGACAGCCATTTGTCCCCATGAAAGCCGGCACCGAGAGACTCGCCGATTATTATTATTATATAGACACTGGGAGCTACAAAGCCCCAGCCAGCGGTCCGGCCACCACCCAACCCAGCCCAGCCCTGAACGCAGCTTCAGCCGTTGCATCTACCTGCAGAGTCCCCGTCTCACTCAGCCCCCATCCTAACGCTCGCAACCCCACTCACAACTCTGGAATGAAAACACAAACACCGCAACAAAGTCCACCTATGAGAACAGGAGCACCATAAACTCCAGCACTGCAACACACACCACTCATAATACAACTGATCAATTCCACCCACAGGACAACACCTTGTTTAAAACAAACAAACACACACACACCCTGAAACTGAACAGCAAGACAATACCTTTCGAAGAGACGATTGTCCGTGTGGCTCCGAGATGAATCAGTGGTGGTTTAATCAATCCAATTCTTCTCAACAGCCTTGCCGCTACTTTCAAGTCAAAGCCCCTTTAATTTCCCTCTCTGCGTCTTTTGATCTCCAATCGGCCTGTCCACCACTGTGTGTGTGTGTTGTGTGGGTTTTGTTATCTCGGCGCTGTAACCTTTTCCTGCTGTTTGAACGATAACTTCTGACGGGGTTGGTCCACAACAGCCTTGCCGGTCAAAGCCCCTTTAATTTCCCTCTCTGCGTCTTTTGATCTCCAATCGGCCTGTCCACCACTGTGTGTGTGTTGTGTGGGTTTTGTTATCTCGGCGCTGTAACCTTTTCCTGCTGTTTGAACGATAACTTCTGACGGGGTTGGTCACAGGCTGGGCAAACCAGCCAACCAACTAACTAACACCCGGCTGTCGAGAACACAAACTCCGATTCAAAGTGCAAACCAGGAAAATCAGTCGCGATTTCACCCGGAAATGCACTTGCACAGGGCCCTCCTTCGGTAGAACTAGTAATTTCTTTTTTTTTATAAACCAATTCAATAATGAGTTGCACCATAAAGTTACACTGCGAAGCGGATTACTTCACCTGTATTCTACACGGTTCCCTTTTCCTGGAAAGCGAAAGCGTTCATAATATTTACAATATATGCAAGATTAAATGTTAACATGTTTTTAGCATGTCTAATGAGAATAAAATATTTGTTGTCTTTCATTTTCGGAGTCATGTACAGTTCTGGTTATCTGACATAATGGCACAGTGGTGCAGCGGTCGAGTTGCTTGCCTTATTACGGTTCGATTCTGATACCAGGTGCTGTTTGTGCGGAGTTTGCACCTTCTCCCTGTGACTGCGTGGGTTTTCTCCAGATGCCCCGGTTTCCTTCCACACTCCAATATTGCGCAGGTTAAATGGCTTTGTAAATTGTATTTTTAACATTTGTAACTTGTTCCCAGTGTGTATGTAGAATAGTGTTAGTGTGTGGGGTGATCGCTGGTCGGCACGGACTCAGTGGGCCGAAGGGCCTGTATCGCTAAAGCCTAACCATCGTTCGAAAGTACTATTTGGGCAAGTGGAATAAATAGTATGATAGCAGGTGCTTGTGAGTTGGGATTCTGGGTCAAAATAATCTATTGTGAAATGAGTGACTTTCACTATTAAACATTTATTCCTAACAGCGCCTGAGAACTGGGTTTGATTCTGACACCAGGTTCTGTTTGTAAGCATTTTCAGGCATGAGATCCAAGGTATAAGAAATGTGTTTTATATTGAGATCAAGGTGCCTGTTGTCACCTTCCCATCAGCCAACAATGAACTATTCAACATTTCCTTATCATGGTCTGCTTTGTTCTGTGGTTTCCACAGTTTACCCTTCCATGTTCCTAGACTTCCTCTCCCCTGACTCAGTCTGAAGAAGGGTCTCGACCTGAAACGTCACCCATTCCTTCTCTCCAGAGATGCTGCCTGTCCCTCTGAGTTACTCCAGCCTTTTGTGTCTATCTCTGGCAAGTCACAGTGAAATTCTTTGCATGCATACCCCAAGGTATGCAAAGAGTCACCACATAAAGGGTGCCAACAAAGTTATAAAGTATCCCGTGCCAGCTTAGTTTAGAGATGCAGCATCCAAACAGGCCCTTCGGCCCACTGATTCCGTGCCGCCCAACAACCATCTAGGTGACAAACACTAGGTGACGTTTTGGGTCGAGACCCTTCTTCAGACTTCAAAATACATTATTATTCCCTCAACATCTCCGAGTATAAATTCTGGACTTCCTGAAAAAATGGAAACTTTGGATAAACATGCAGGTACAGCAAACAGTGAAAAAGCTAATGACACGTTGGCCTTCATTACGAGAGGATTTGAAAATAGGAGTAAAGAGGTCCTGTAGTTGTACAGGGCCCTGCTGAGACCACATCTGGAGTATTGTGTGCAGTTTTGGTCTCCTAATTTGAGGAAGGACATCTTGCTATTGAGGCAGTGCAGCGTAGGTTCACGAGGTTAATCCCTACGATGGAGGGACTGTCTAATGAGGAAAGAAAGATTGGAAAGACTGGTGGACAAAAATGCTGGAGAATACACTGGGGTGGGAAGAAGAAAGGAAGAGGAGGAGGAGCCAGAGGGCTAGAGGGAGAGGTAGGAGGGGAGGACATGCTACACTTGTTGCTTTACCTCCCCCCTAGACTCCATTCAAGGACCCAAGCAATCGTTCCAGGTGCGACAGAGGTTCACCTGCATCTCCTCCAACCTCATCTATTGCATCCACTGCTCTAGATGTCAGCTGATCTACATCGGTGAGACCAAGCGTAGGCTTGGCGATCGCTTCGCCGAACACCTCTGCTCGGTTCGCAATAACCAACCTGATCTCCCAGTGGCTCAGCACTTCAACTCCCCCTCCCATTCTGAATCTGACCTTTCTGTCCTGGGCCTCCTCCATGGCCAGAGTGAGGACCACCGGAAATTGGAGGAGCAGCACCTCATATTCCGTTTGGGCAGTTAGTACCCCAGCGGTATGAACATTGACTTCTCTAATTTCAGATAGTTCTTACTATGTCCTCCCGTTCTAGCTCTCCCTCTGTTCCTCCGGCTCGTCCTCTTCCTTTCTCATTCCCATCCCCCCCACCCTCGCATCAGTCTGAAGAAGGGTTTCGGCCCGAAACGTTGCCTATTTCCTTCGCTCCATAGATGCTGCCTCAACCTCTGATTTTCTACAGCATTTTTTGTCTACCTTCGATTTTCCAGCATCTGCAGTTAATTTCTTAAACATTGGAAAGACTGGGTTTGTATTCACTGGAATTTAGGACGAGAGGAGATATTATAGAAGTGTATAAAATCATAAAAGGACTGGACATTAGCAGATGATACAAAGCTGGGTGGCAGTGTGAACGGTGAGGAGGATGCTATGAGGATGCAGGGCTTGGACAGGTTGGGTGAGGGGGCAGATGCTTGGCAGATGCAGTTTAATGTGGATAAATGTGAGGTTATCCACTTTGGTGGCAGATTATTATCTGAATGGTGTCAAGTTGGGAAAAGAGGAAGTACAACGAGATCTGGGTGTCCTTGTTCATCAGTCACTGAAAGTAAGCATGCAGGTACAGCAGGCAGTGATGAAAGCTAATGACATGTTGGCCTTCATAACAAGATGAGTTGAGTATAGGAGCAAAGAAGTCCTAATGCAGTTGTACAGGGCCCTAGTGAGACCACACCTGGAGTATTGTGTGCATGTTTTGGGCTCCAATTTTGAGGAAGGACATTCTTGCTATTGATGGAATGTAGTCTAGGTTCACAAGGTTGATTCCCAGGATGGTGGGACAGTAATATGTTGACAGAATGGAGTGACTAGGATGGTATACACTGGAATTTAGAAGGATGAGAAGGGATATTATTGAAACATACAAGATTATTAAGGAATTGGACATGTTAGAGGCAGGAAACATGTTCCCAATGTTGGGGTAGTCCAGAACCAGGGACCACTGTTTAAGAATAAGGGGTAGGATATTTAGAACAGAGATGAGGAAAAACTTTTTCACCCAGATAGTTGTGAATCTGTGGAATTCTCTGCCTCAGAAAACAGTGGATGCCAATTGACTGGATGTTTTCAAGAGAGAGTTAGATAGAGCTCCTAAAGATAGCGGAGTCAATGGAAATGGGGAGAAGGCAGGAACAGATTGTGAATGATCAGCCATGATCACTGTGAATGGTGGTGCTGGCTCAAAGATCCAAATGGCCTACTCCTGCACCAATTGTCTATTGTCTACTCTATTGTCTAAGCTAGATGCAGGAAAAATGTTCCTAATGTTGGGGGCGATTGGGGCAATGTTGGGGCAGAATCTCTTAGGGCTAGCAGAATCAGTCCTGCCATCCCTGGGATGGCGGGACTGTCACATGAGGAAAGATTGAAAAGACTAGGCTTGTATTCACTGGAGTTTAGAAGGATGAGGTGGGAATCTTATAGAAACATAAAATTATAAAAGGACTGGACAAGCTAGATGCAGGAAAAATGTTCCCAATGTTGGGCGAGTCCAGAACCAGGGGCCACAGTCTTAGAATAAAGGGGAGGTCATTTAGGACTGAGGTGAGAGAAAAAACGTTTTCACCCAGAGAGTTGTGAATTTATGGAATTCCCTGCCACAGAGGACAGTGGAGGCCAAGTCACTGGATGGATTTAAGAGAGAGTTAGATAGAGCTCTAGGGGCTAGTGGAGTCAAGGGATGTGGGGAGAAGGCAGGCACGTGTTATTGATAGGGGACGATCAGCCATGATCACAATGAATGGCGGTGCTGGCTCGAAGGGCCGAATGGCCTCCTCCTGCACCTATTTTCCATGTTTTTATGGTATGGGGAGAAGGCAGGCACGGGTTACTGATTGTGGATGATCAGCCATGATCACGATGAAGGGCTTGAAGGGCCAATTGGCTTCCTCCTGCAATTATTTTCTATGTTTCCATATTTTCTATGATAACTCTTCAGTCCAGGAGATGCAATGCCGTGCCACTATTTTAAGAACAATTGGACGAAGAACTGTAAATGCTGATCTTGCCAGCGCAGCATTGACATCATCACCAAAATAAAAGAACAATTATCTTAATTGATGAGCACAGAGGCTTCAGTTGTCTGAGCTATCCATAATTGATAACATCAGTAATAGATGAAATGCATAAAATTATATGAGGGCATTCACTCAGCAGAGGCCAGCCAGTCTTCTTCCAATATTTTCTATGTCCAACTCATCAGATTTCCAAAATGTTGCTATCGTTTTAATTTTTTTATGGGATGATGGGAAAAACAGTGTGCAGTAATTATGTGGAGAAGTTTCCTTGGCAATAATACAGGATGGATCACCGTTTTCAGAACTGTGGAACGGTCGTCTGGATTTGTCAACTACAGTTTATCCCCTGTAGCCACAGATTTCTGTCAATCCAATATGATTTACTTGTGTAAATCAAGCTGTAACCCTTCACCACGAATAGAGAGCGGTCCTCCTGCAGTCACCAGCATCATGCAGGCAGCCCAGACCATCACACAAACCGACCTCCCTTCCATTGACTCCATTTACACCTCACGCTGCCTCAGCAAGGCCACCAGCATAATCAAGGATGAGTCACCCCCCCCCCACCCGGCCACTCCCCCCTCCCCTCTTCCAGATTCAGGGACAGTTTATCCCCAGCTGTTATCAGGCAACTGAACCATCCTACCAACAACTAAAGAGCAATCCTGAACTATTATCGAATTGGTCGTGCCAAATGCGAATTAAGGAATGCAGTTGAACAGAGGGATCTAGGAATAACTGTACATAGTTCCCTGAAGGTGGAATCTCATGTAGATAGGGTGGTAAAGAAAGCTTTTGGTGTGCTGGCCTTTATAAATTAGAACATTGAATATAGAAGTTGGGATGTAATGTTAAAATTGTACAAGGCATTGGTGAAGCCAATTCTGGAGTATGGTGTACAATTTTGCTCGCCAAATTATAGGAAAGATGTCAACAAAATAGAGAGAGTACAGAGGAGATTTACTAGAATGTTGCCTGGGTTTCAGCACCAAAGTTACAGAGAAAGGTTGAACAAGATAGGTCTTTATTCTTTGGAGCGCAGAAGGTTAAGGGGGGACTTGATAAGAGGTCTTTAAAATGATGAGAGGGATAGACAGAGTTGACGTGGATAAGTTTTTTCCATTGAGAGTAGGGAAGATTCAAACAAGAGGACATGATTTGAAAATTAAGGGACAAAAGTTTAGGGGTAACTTCTTTACTCAGAGAGTGGTTGCTGTGTGGAATGAGCTTCCAGTGGAAGTGGTGGAGGCAGGTTCGATTTTATCATTTAAAAATAAATTGGATAGGTATATGGACGGGAAAGGAATGGAGGGTTATGGTCTGAGTGCAGGTAGATGGGACTAGGTGAGAGTAAGTGTTCGGTACGGACTAGAAGGGCTGAGATGGCCTGTTTCCATGCTGTAATTGTTATATGGTTATATGGTTATATGGTTATATGGTTATATTATCTAGACATAAGCTTAAGGGCGACCGCAACTTTGCGGTTGCAGCTCCTAGACTGAGGAACAGCATCCCTCTTCCCATCAGAACTGCCCCCTCCATCGACTCCTTTAAGTCAAGACAAAAATCTTATCTATACTCCCAAGCCTTTCCTGACGTCCACTGAGCGAGGGCTATATGTATGTAGTTTGTTTGTTTATACTATTCTTATAACAAATGTAAAGCACTTTGACCAACGAGAGTTGTTTTTTTTAAGGTGCTATATAAATAAATGTGACTTGACTTGACCTCAGTGGAGACCCTCGGACTATTATAAATCCGACTTTACTGGACTTTATTTCACACTGAACGTTATTCCTGTTACCCCGTATGTGTACACTGTGGCAGACACAAAATGTTGGAGTAACTCAGCGGGACAGGCAGCATCTCTGGCGAGAATGGGTGGCGTTTTGGGTCGAGACCCTTCTTTGACCCGAAACCATTACCCATTCCTTCACTTCAGAGATGCTGCCTGTCCCGCTGAGTTACTCCGACATTTTATGCCCATCTTCAGTTTAAACCAACATCTGCAGTTCCTTCCTGTATTCTGTGGTGACTTGATTGTAATCATCTATAGTCTTTCTGGTGACTGGATTTAGCATGCAACAAATACAGCTTTTCACTGTAGACAAAAGTGTTGGAGAAACTCAGCGGGTGCAGCAGCATCTATGGAGCGAAGGAAATAGGCAACATTTCGGGACGAAATGTTGCCTATTTCCTTCGCTCCATAGATGCTGCTGCACCCGCTGAGTTTCTCCAGCACTTTTGTCTACCTCCGATTTTCCAGCACCTGGAGTTCCTTTCGTAAAAGCTTTTCACTGTACCACAGTGCACGTGAGATAAAAAACAAACATAAAATCCTTCAGTCTGAAGAAGGGTTTCGGCCCGAAACGTCGCCTATTTCCTTCACTTCATAGATGCTGCTGCACCCGCTGAGTTTCTCCAGCAATTTTGTCTACCTTCAATCTTCCAGCATCTGCAGTTCCTTCTTGAACAACATAAAATCCTACATACAGGTAGATACAAGGACAAGCTTTTACACCCATACCAACTCTTTATACAGAAACAAGGAACTACAAATGCTGGATTAGACAAAAGGACACCAAGTGCTGGGGTAACTCAGCGGTGCAGGCCGCATGATCCGATGAGTTACTCTGGGGAGGAAATGGACAGGCGATGTTTTAGACTCCGAATCTAACGAATGGTTCCCGATGTTAGGGAAGTCCAGGACAAGGGGTCAGAGCTTAAGGATAAAGGGGAAATCCTTTAAAACAAAGATGAGTAGAACTTTTTTCACACAGAGAGTGGTGAATCTCTGGAACTCTCTGCCACAGAGGGTAGTTGAGGCCAGTTCATTGGCTATATTTAAGAGGGAGTTAGATGTGGCCCTTGTGGCTAAGGGGATCAGGGGTATGGAGAGAAGGCAGGTACGGGATACTGAGTTGGATGATCAGCCATAATCATATTGAATGGCGGTGCAGGCTCGAAGGGCCGAATGGCCTACTCCTGCACCTAATTTCTATGTTTCTATGTTTCTATGTTCCGACCCGAACCATCACTAGGCCATTCATTCCTCTTTACGCTGCCTGACCCGCTGAGCTACTCCAGCACTTTGTGTCCAGTTCTTTTTATGGATTTTCTGAGAAAATTCACCGACAACTATGAGAAACATGGAAACATAGAAAATAGGTGCAGGAGGAGGTCGTTCAGCCCTTCGAGCCAGCACCGCCATTCATTGTGATCATGGCTGATCGTCCCCTATCAATAACCTGTGCCTGCCTTCTCCCCATATCCCTTGACTCCACTAGCCCCTAGAGCTCTATCTAAATCTCTCTTAAATCCATCCAGTGACTTGGCCTCCACTGCCCTCTGTGGCAAGGAATTCCATAAATTCACAACTTTCTGGGTGAAAAAGTTTTTCCTCACCTCAGTCTTAAATGACCTCCCCTTTATTCTAAGACTGTGTGGCCCCTGGTTCTGGACTCGCCCCAACATTGAGAACATTTTTCCTACATCTAGTAATGAGGAAGGGTTAGTTAGCAATCTTGTTGTACGTGCCCCCTTGGGCAAGAGTGACCATAATATGGTTGAGTTCTTCATTAGGATGGAGAGTGACATTGTTAATTCAGAAACAATGGTTCTGAACTTAAAGAAAGGTAACTTTGAGGGTATGAGACGTGAATTGGCCAAGATTGACTGGCAATTAATTCTAAAAGGGTTGACGGTGGATATGCAATGGAAGACATTTAAAGACTGCATGGATGAACTACAAAAATTGTTCATCCCAGTTTGGGCAAAAGAACAAATCAGGGAAGGTAGTACATCCGTGGATAACAAGGGAAATCAGGGATAGTATCAAAGCGTAGGATGATGCGTACAAATTAGCCAGAAAAAGCAGCATACCGGAGGACTGGGAGAAATTCAAAGACCAGCAGAGGAGGACAAAGGGCTTAATTAGGAAAGGAAAAATAGATTATGAAAGAAAACTGGCAGGGAACATAAAAACTGACTGCAAAAGTTTTTATAGATATGTGAAAAGAAAGAGATTAGTTAAAACAAATGTAGGTCCCTTGCAGTCAGAAACAGGTGAGTTGATCATGGGGAACAAGGATATGGCGGACCAATTGAATAACTACTTTGGTTCCGTCTTCACTAAGGAAGACATAAATAATTTGCCGGAAATAGCAGGGGACCGCGGGTCAAAGGAGTTGGAGGAATTGAGTGAAATCCAGGTTAGCCGGGAAGTGGTGTTGGGTAAATTGAATGGATTAAAGGCCGATAAATCCCCAGGGCCAGATAGGCTGCATCCCAGAGTACTTAAGGAAGTAGCTCCAGAAATAGTGGATGCATTAGTAATAATCTTTCAAAACTCTTTAGATTCCGGAGTAGTTCCTGAAGATTGGCGGGTAGCAAACGTAACCCCACTTTTTAAGAAGGGAGGGAGAGAGAAAATGGGGAATTACAGACCAGTTAGTCTAACATCGGTAGTGGGGAAACTGCTAGAGTCAGTTATTAAAGATGGGATAGCAGCACATTTGGAAAGTGGTGAAATCATTGGACAAAGTCAGCATGGATTTACGAAAGGTAAATCATGTCTGACGAATCTTATGGAATTTTTCGAGGATGTAACTAGTAGCGTGGATAGGGGAGAACCAGTGGATGTGGTGTATCTGGACTTCCAGAAGGCTTTCGACAAGGTCCCACATAAGAGATTAGTATACAAACTTAAAGCACAAGGCATTGGGGGTTCAGTATTGATGTGGATAGAGAACTGGCTGGCAAACAGGAAGCAAAGAGTAGGAGTAAACGGGTCCTTTTCACAATGGCAGGCAGTGACTAGTGGGGTACCGCAAGGCTCAGTGCTGGGACCCCAGCTATTTACAATATATATTAATGATCTGGATGAGGGAATTGAAGGGAATATCTCCAAGTTTGCGGATGACACTAAGCTGGGGGGCAGTGTTAGCTGTGAGGAGGATGCTAGGAGACTGCAAGGTGACTTGGATAGGCTGGGTGAGTGGGCAAATGTTTGGCAGATGCAGTATAATGTGGATAAATGTGAGGTTATCCATTTTGGTGGCAAAAACAGGAAAGCAGACTATTATCTAAATGGTGGCCGATTGGGAAAGGGGGAGATGCAGCGAGACCTGGGTGTCATGGTACACCAGTCATTGAAGGTAGGCATGCAGGTGCAGCAGGCAGTAAAGAAAGCAAATGGTATGTTAGCTTTCATTGCAAAATGATTTGAGTATAGGAGCAGGGAGGTTCTACTGCAGTTGTACAGGGACTTGGTGAGACCACACCTGGAGTATTGTGTACAGTTTTGGTCTCCAAATCTGAGGAAGGACATTATTGCCATAGAGGGAGTGCAGAGACGGTTCACCAGACTGATTCCTGGGATGTCAGGACTGTCTTATGAAGAAAGACTGGATAGACTTGGTTTATACTCTCTAGAATTTAGAAGATTGAGAGGGGATCTTATAGAAACTTACAAAATTCTTAAGGGGTTGGACAGGCTAGATGCAGGAAGATTGTTCCCGATGTTAGGGAAGTCAAGGACAAGGGGTCACAGCTTAAGGATTAGGGGGAAATCCTTTAAAACCGAGATGAGAAGACTTTTTTCACACAGAGAGTGGTGAATCTCTGGAACTCTCTGCCACAGAGGGTAGTTGAGGCCAGTTCATTGGCTATATTTAAGAGGGAGTTAGATGTGGCCCTTGTGGCTAAGGGGATCAGGGGGTATGGAGAGAAGGCAGGTACGGGATACTGAGTTGGATGATCAGCCATGATCATATTGAATGGCGGTGCAGGCTCGAAGGGCCGAATGGCCTACTCCTGCACCTAATTTCTATGTTTTATGTTTCTATCTAGCTTGTCCAGTCCTTTTATAATTTTAAATGTTTCTATAAGATGCCCCCTCATCCTTCCAAACTCCAGTAAATACAAGCCTAGTCTTTTCGATCTTTCCTCATATGACGGTCCCGCCATCCCAGGGATCAATCTCGAAGTCACGTTGGCCTTGCCCTCAAAAAATGAGAAGAAAATTTAGCAGATACAAGGCTTACAAATAAATTGCATTGAAGTAAGTAGATAGTTGCTAAGGAAAATGTCACGTACTGGTTGTGCAATATTGCTCATTTACTTCTTCTTGCACCCTCATCAATCTCATTTGATAATATGGAGATATTTACTATCCATCAGCAATGAGTCATATATTGGATTCATATTTGGAATCTGTCCACATGCTCCATTCCATGCTTATTTTATAAACTGGAGTCGCCAAGACTAAGGTATGACTGCCATAAATAACGATGGAACTGTCTCGGGAGAATATTTTCCACATTCCAGATTTGTTTCTCTCTGATCCAACCTCTGGAGATGGGCCAGCTCAGAGAGAGAAATACCAAGAAAAGTGAAATCAGGTCACAAATAAGGAGAATAAAGTCGTCGAAAGACTTGGATGCCGTAGGAGTCACAATGGATAGTGCTCTTGCTCTCAGCACTGGTGAGTAAGGCAAGGCAGCGCCTTTACCACCTCAGGCAATTGAGGAAATTCAGAGTGTCTCCGAGGATCCTCCAGTGCTTCACCGCAGCGGCGGTGGAAAGCATCTTGTCCGGGAACATTACCATCTGGTTTGGGAATTGCTCTGCCAAGGACAAGAAGGCTCTGCAGAGAGTAGTGCGTTCGGCCGAACGCACTATGGGAACTTCACTCACCCCCCTGCAGGAACTATACAACAGGAGGTGCAACTCCAGAGCCAACAATACCATGAGAGACCCCTTCCACCCCTGCAACGGACTGTTCCAGCCGCTATGGTCAGGCAAACGCCTCCGTTGCCATGCGGTGAGAACGGAGAGATTGAGAAGGAATTTCTTCCCAGAGGCCGTTCGGACTGTAAACGCCTATCTCACCAGGGACTAACTCTACTGAACGTTTTTCCTTCCATTATTTATTATGTAAAATAATATGTGTGTTATGATTGTGTTTATAGTTTGTTTGGTTGTTTGGTTGTTTGTCTTATGCACAAAAATCCGCGAGCATTGCTACTTTCATTTCACTGCACATCTCGTATGTGTATGTGACAAATAAACTTGACTTGACCGATATATCCTCAAACCCCATGGTGAGGCCTTTTGTGAGTTGTTTGTGTGGGGCTTTGTTTGTGTGTGTCTGGTTCAATAGTTCTTTATTGTCACGTATGCATGGCACAGTGGGATTCATTTGTGCAATCCACAAATTCTGTCGGCGCTTACTAAGGAAAATGATGGAACTGGTCTTGTGTGTACGCCTGCTTGTGTCTCTGTGTGCGGGGTGGGGGAATGAAAACTGGAGCACTCGGAGAAAACCCACGCGGTCACAGGGAGGATACCCAAACTCCGTGCAGACAACACCTGTAGTCAGGGTCCAACCTGGGCCTGTGGCGCTGTAAGACAGCAACTCTACCGTTGCGCCACTGTGCCGCCCTTAGCTTCACGGAGTTTGCACGTCCTCCCTGCGACCACGTGGGCTACCACCGGCTGCTCCAGTTTCCTCCCACATCCCAACAACGTGCGGGTTTGTAGGTTCATTGTCCTCTGTAAATTGCCCCCCTGGTATGTAGGGAGTGAATGCAAAAGTGGGATAGCAGAGAACTAGTGTGAACGGGTGATCGATGGTTGGCATGGACTCTGTGGGCCGAATGGCCTGTTTCCATTCCATGCTCAGAAACTAAAACTATACCAGAGAGATGGAGCTCTTTCAGGGAGAGATTGCCAATTGTCCTACTTTTCTTCAGTTGAACCAGTCACGTATGGTTTGTTTTCAGGTGCCTTAGATGCATTCGCAACTACCGTTTCGTGCCTCTCTGTAAACCTTTTATCCTCCTCCATATCTAACTGTTCCACAGCAACTCCCAGGCAGCAAAACCTGCTTGCAGCAAATGAAAGGGCAGTTATCGGCAAGGCAGCTATGGGAACCCATGTTGTTTTGAAAAGCTGAAAGAAAAATGACTAAATACTAATAGGAAGTAATGCAACAATAAAGATATCCATCCACAAAGGAAATTAAACTTTTGGCTCTAATTGTAAACAGTGGACAGATGCCCAAATGCCCATTCTCAAGGACCTGATGAACGATCCCAGCAAATTCTCCTTGATACAAATGAGCAATGAGCACATTGACCTACGGCATCACTTCCTGGTTCGGGAGCTGCAAGGCGTACGAACGGCACCAACTAGACAGGATAGTGAAGACCGCCAGCAGGATTATTGGTGCTCCACTCCCTTTCCTGCTGGACATATACAGGAAGAGATGTATCAGCAGAGCCATCTCCATCATTAAAGACCCTTACCACCCATCGCATGACATTTTCTCCATCCTGCCATCTGGGAAGAGGTACAGGAGCATTAGCTGCAAAACCAGCAGGATGCTCCTCAGCTTCTTCCCGCAGGCTATAAGACTGATAAACGGACTTTGCCCCCTGCCCAGTATCGCGCACAAACCCCCAACCTGGACACACTGCAGCAGAGCCACTGTTGTGCCGCTGCCGATCGGAACGCCTGTTGAATGTTTACTAGAGTGTTAAATTTGTTCATGATACATGTATTTTTTATTGCTATTTATTTTTCATGCACACTGAATGGACACTGGTTGAGAAACGTTTTTTTGTTTCCTCTGGGTATGCGAATACTCAGGAAATGACAATAAAGATATACAAAGCCGATGGCGTATACAGGTAAACCAAAAACTGCAGATCGCGCAGTTACATGAAACAGCCTTGAAATTAGACCCTGGTTACTACAGAAAGATAGCAAGCTCTTAGAAAAGCAGGAAAAAAGTATGATTTTTTAAAAATATATTGCTTCCCCAATTCAATAATCCTGTTACACTTTATCCATTTTACACAACAAAGCATCTTTTGTAGCGATGGAAACCAGAGAAACATTAACACTTCATTAGGGGTGCCTCACAAAAATACGCAATTAAGTTCTGTTTGACCAGCAGTATCCCTGGAGAATATGGATAGGTGATGTTGTAGAAACATAGAAAATAGGTGCAGGAGTAGGCCATTCGGCCCTTCGAGCCTGCACCGCCATTCAATATGATCATGGCTGATCATCCAACTCAGTATCCTGTACCTGCCTTCTCTCCATACCCCCTGATCCCTTTAGCCACAAGGGCCACATCTAACTCCCTCTTAAATATAGCCAATGAACTGTGGCCTCAACTACCCTCTGTGGTGGAGAGTTCCACAGATTCACCACTCTCTGTGTGAAAAATGTTTTTCTCATCTCGGTCCTAAAAGATTTCCCCCTTATCCTTAAACTGTGACCCCTTGTTCTGGAATGTAGCGGGGATTTCAGGAGTGCTGCCAAGAATGGGGTGAAAACAAAGTTACGAGGACAAAATGTGTGTTTGTTACTGGCACCGTGCTGCTTCCAACTACAACCTCGCCAACGGGCATGACCAGACTTTAAATACCCCGGGTCAGGCCCCATGACCAAACACCTCCCACTCTGAGACGCTGAACCCCTCCCTCCTGAGCCGAGGGTTCGCTATGCCACCAGGTACCGCCACAATGTTCCCTTCTTCAGACCAGCAGTCAAAATGTAGAAATAAGGAACTGCAGGTGCTGGTCTGACCAGTCTGAAGAAGGGTCCCAACCCAAAACGTCACCAGTACCATGTTTTCCAGATATGAAGAAAGGTCTCGACCTGAAGCGTCACCCATTCTCTCTCTCCAGAGATGCTGCCTGTCCCGCTGTGTTACTCCAGCATTTTGTGTCTTTCTCCAGAGATGCTGTCTGACCCATTGAGTTACTCCAGCACTTTGTATCCATTTGTGTAAACCAGCAACTGCAATCCATTTGTGCCTGGAAGGTCATGTTTAACTAATCTTCTTGAATTTTTTGAAGATGTTACGCGGGAAATTGATGAGGGTAACGCAGTGGATGTTGTGTATATGGACTTTAGTAAGGCCTTTGACAAGGTTCCTCATGGAAGGTTGGTTAAGAAGGTTCAATGGTTGGGTATTAATGGTGGAGTAGCAAGATGGATTCAACAGTGGCTGAATGGGAGATGCCAGAGAGTAATGGTGGATGGTTGTTTGTCAGGTTGGAGGCCAGTGACGAGTGGGGTGCCACAGGGATCTGTGTTGGGTCCACTGTTGTTTGTCATGTACATCAATGATCTGGATGATGGTGTGGTAAATTGGATTAGTAAGTATGCAGATGATACTAAGATAGGTGGGGTTGTGGATAATGAAGTAGATTTTCAAAGTCTACAGAGAGATTTATGCCAGTTGGAAGAGTGGGCTGAAAGATGGCAGATGGAGTTTAATGCTGATAAGTGTGAGGTGCTACATCTTGGCAGGACAAATCAAAATAGGACGTACATGGTAAATGGTAGGGAATTGAAGAATGTGGGTGAACAGAGGGATCTGGGAATAACTGTGCACAGTTCCCTGAAAGTGGAATCTCATGTAGATAGGGTGGTAAAGAAAGCTTTTGGTGTGCTGGCCTTTATAAATCAGAGCATTGAGTATAGAAGTTGGGATGTAATGTTAAAATTGTACAAGGCATTGGTGAGGCCAATTCTGGAGTATGGTGTTCAATTTTGGTCGCCTAATTATAGGAAGGATGTCAACAAAATAGAGAGAGTACAGAGGAGATTTACTAGAATGTTGCCTGGGTTTCAGCAACTAAGTTACAGAGAAAGGTTGAACAAGTTAGGGCATTATTCTTTGGAGCGCAGAAGGTTAAGGGGGGACTTGATAGAGGTTTTTAAAATCATGAGAGGGATAGACAGAGTTGACGTGGAAAAGCTTTTCCCACCGAGAGTAGGGAAGATTCAAACAAGGGGACATGACATGAGAATTAAGGGACTGAAGTTTAGGGGTAACATGAGGGGGAACTTCTTTACTCAGAGAGTGGTAGCTGTGTGGAATGAGCTTCCAGTAAAGGTGGTGGAGGCAGGTTTGTTTTTATCATTTAAAAATAAATTGGATAGTTATATGGATGGGAAGGGAATGGAGGGTTATGGTCTGAGCGCAGGTATATGGGACTAGGGGAGATTATGTGTTCGGCACGGACTAGAAGGGTCGAGATGGCCTGTTTCCGTGCTGTAATTGTTATATGGTTATATGGTTATATAGTTCCTTGTTTCAACATGTGCATGCATCGATTTACCAGATTATTATCGGAATGGTGTCAACTTGGGAAAAGGGGAAGTATAACGAGATCTGGGGGTCCTTGTTCATCAGTCACTGAAAGTAAGCATGCAGGTACAGCAAGCAGTGAAGAAAGCTAATGGCATGTTGGCCTTCATAACAAGAGGAGTTGAGTATAGGAGCAAAGAGGTCTTTCTGCAGTTGTACAGGGCCCTAGTAAGACCACACCTGGAGGATTGTGTGCAGTTTTGGTCTCCAAATTTGTGGAAGGACATTCTTGCTATTGAGGGAGTGCAGCGTAGGTTCACAAGATTAATTCCCGGGATGGCGGGACTGTCATATGTTGATAGAATGGAGCGGCTGGGCTTGTATACTCTGGAATTTAGAAGGATGAGAGGATATCTTATTGAAACATATAAGATTATTAAGGGATTGGACACACTAGAGACATGTTCCCGATGTTGGAAGAGTCTAGACCCAGGGGCCACATTTTGAGAATTAGAGTTAGGCCATTTAGAACAGAGACATTTTCACCCAGAGAGTTGTGAATCTGTGGAATTCTCTGCCTCAGAAGGCAGTGGAGGACAATTCTCTGGATTCTTTCAAAAGAAAGTTGGACAGAGCTCTTAAGGATAGCGGAGTCAAGGGATATGGGGAGAAGGCAGGAATGGGGTATGGATTGTGGATGATCAGCTATGATCATATTGAATGGCTCGAAGGGCCGAATGACCTGCTCCTGCACCTATTGTCTATTGTCAAGCAGTACTGTTCTTATTTTGGCTTATTTTTGCACTTCAGGATTGTTGAAGCAATTAGTACTACTTCCATCACCACCCTGCTTGGCACCATCGACTGAGTAACGACCAGACATTAACCTTATGTTTTTTCTGTCCTGGTCGGACTTGTACTGTTTTAAGTGGTGCGGTAAATCACGGAGGTTTCAGACTAAAAGCACTCCGCTGCAAAACTGATCAGGAGAGGTTATAACTCAGCACAAATTGTGTCTTTTCCCAAAGGACTCGTCAGTGAAAGCTGCAGTGAAAGACTGGTTGGGCCACTTTTCAGGAAATACCAAGAGGGCTCTACCTTTTGTATGGG
Organism: Leucoraja erinaceus; assembly: GCF_028641065.1. Taxonomy (NCBI): domain Eukaryota; kingdom Metazoa; phylum Chordata; class Chondrichthyes; order Rajiformes; family Rajidae; genus Leucoraja; species Leucoraja erinaceus. The sequence continues at coordinate 52,721,896 of NC_073390.1, forward strand.
CACTTTATATAAATAGTCTATCAATTGGTGAGTGATTAATTAAATATCTGCACCAAACAAAACACATAAACCAGTTTAGTGAGAAGTCCTGCTTGAATACGTATTTCCCGAAACAGCAGTTAAGAACAGTCAGAGTTAAATTAGCACAGTCATCTTTACAAAACACTCAACACTTTAAACACATAAAGCAAAATTATGTTCTGTGCAAAACCTATTAAGCCTTTAAAACATATTTCTCTCCATATACATCCTACAGTTTGATTCCTGATGGTATCCTGCATTGATACGGAAAACAGACTAGTGAAGCATATTGAGTTTCGGTCAAGGTTTTATATTTAAAGATAATGGCTCAGAAACTCAATTTCTTGAAGCCTAATTCACTCAAAGTGAAAGAATATGTTTTATGCCAAAAACATAATTTACGATAATTTCCTTTGATTCACCAGAATTCAAAAGACATGGAGCACATGAGGATGATGTGTAGTTTAGTTTAGTTTTAGATTAGAGAAACAGCATGGACACAGGCCTTTTGGCACATTGAGTTGGTTATCCCGCTTTCTCACACACTCCTTATACACATTGGGGCAGTTTACAGAGGCCAATTGATCTACAAACCCAAGGTACACAAAATTGCTGGAGAAACTCAGCGGGTGCAGCAGCATCTATGGTATAGGTTGCTCCTCTGGTCGAGGAAGAACCGGAGGGCTTTGAGGCCATCCTGGTGGGGGATGGAGATGTATAGTGACTTGACATCCATGGTGAAGAAGAGGATGTGAGGGCCTAGGGAGTGGAATGCGTGGAGGCGGCGGAGAGTGTCTGAGGTGTCTAGAACATAGGTGGGAAGGGATTTGACCAAGGGGGATAGTATGGAGTCAAGGTATGTGGAGATGAGTTCGGTGGGACACGAACAGGCAGAGACAATGGGTCTGCCGGGAGAGCCGGGTTTGTGGATTTTGGAGAGAAGGTAAAAACGGGCCGTGCTGGACTGGGGAACAATGAAGTTGGAAGCTTGGTCGGGCAGGGCGTGGGAATTGATGAAGTCGGTGATGGTGCTAGATATGGTGGCCTGGTGCTTGTCAGTGGGGTCATGGTCCAAGGCTAAGTAGGAGGAGGTGCCCGAGAGTTGGTGCGTGGCCTCAGCTTTGTGGAGATCGACGCGCCAGACTACCACGGAACCTCCCTTGTCGGCTAGTTTGATGACCCAATCTGGGTTTTTGCAGAGTGATTCAATGGCAGTGTGTTCAGGGGGGGAGAGATTGGAGTGAGACAAGGGGGTGGAGAAGTTGAGGCGGTTGACGTCGCGGCGGCAGTTCTGGATAAAGAGTTCCAGAGCCGGAACGAGGGGGGTTCCACGAGGAGGGGGTGCGTTGGAGACGGGAAAAAGGGTCATCATTGGGGGGCGAGGACTCCTTCCCATGGAAATCCTCAATCTACAAACCCACATGTCTTTGGGATGTACGAAGAAATCAGGGCACCTGGAGGAAAGTCACAGACAGTCACACAGGGAGAACACGCAAACTCCACACCGACAGCACCTAAGAGCAGGATCAAACCCAGGTCTCCGGCGCTGTGAGGCACCACTGTGCCTCCCTGAGGCTCTCTGTGAAACTGTGATCCATGTTCAAACACATAGCAGGGCACTCACCAGCAAGCAGTCCTTAACAGCAGGGATGTATCCTGCAATGGTACCACTTAACAAGATAATTATGTAAGAAGATTTACAACGTTTCATGACTTATTGTGACCACATAAATGGCTTGTCCGTGTCTATCTCTGTGCAAGCAGTAAAACAATGCATTGTAAAGTGTTAATCTTCCACTGTTTATTTTAATTTAATTAATAGTTAATTTGTCTTTGTAATAAACATTGGTGCACTTATAATTAGAAGAGAGTTGATACTGTTGTCTTAAAGTGCTTAACAAATAAAGTTGGATTGGATTGGATTGGATACATGTCTCTGATGAGGTGGAGGATGTACTTGTTTACATTCTGTAATTAATGAATCTCATGAAGCTGCCGGTGTGTTGAAAGACAATGGCACAGCGGTAGAGTTGCTGCCTTACAGCGCAAGAGACCCAGGTCCAATCCTGACCACGGGTGCTGTCTCTACAGAGTTTGTTCGTTCTATCTGTGACCTGCATGGGTTTGCTCAGGAATCTCCCGTTTCCTCCCACACTCCACAGACGTACAGGTTTGTAGGTTCATTGGCTTGGTATAATTGCAAATGGCCCCTGAGGCGTGTAAGATGGTGTTAGTATGCGGTGATCGCTGGTCGGCGCGGACTCGATGGGTCAAAGGGCTTGTTTCCGCACTGTATCTCTAAACTAAACTAAAGCCCCTGTCCCACTTAGGAGACCTAAACAGCAGCCTCTGGTGACGAAAGGTCTGAATGACAAATAAAGGATCTAAATCTAAGTCTAAATCTAAGTCTAAGTCTTGCTCGCCACCCAAGGTTTCCATCAGATCACCTAATGGTTGAAAGTGGTTTCCGCGTGGTTGAGGCTTCATCTAGGTTGCTGCTATTTTTTCATCATGATTAAAACCGGCCTCGACTAAAAATAGGTTGTCGTTTTAAAAATTGATCATTTTTTTAGTTGCGGGTCTGGTCGAAGCCGGTTTTCTTCATTGTCGAGGAAGGTTTTCAACATATGAGTGGGAGGTGGTAGGAGGTTGCAGGTCACCTCGACCTTGATTTTGTTTTTTGGGTGGCGGGCAAGGTCACTAGAGGTTGCTGTAGGTCTCCTAAATGGGACAGGGGTTTAAACTTATCATTATTTCTATTGGTATATTATTATCATATGTATCATGATACGTGAGTAAGGCAAGGCAGCGCCTTTACCACCTCAGGCAATTGAGGAAATTCAGAGTGTCTCCGAGGATCCTCCAGTGCTTCTACGCAGCGGCGGTGGAAAGCATCTTGTCCGGGAACATTACCATCTGGTTTGGGAATTGCTCTGCCAAGGACAAGAAGGCTGTGCAGAGAGTAGTGCGTTCGGCCAAACGCATTATGGGAACTTCACTCGCCCCCCTGCAGGAACTATACATCAGGAGGTGCAACTCCAGAGCCAACAATATCATGAGAGACCTCTTCCACCCCTGCAACGGACTGTTCCAGCTGCTACGGTCAGGCAAACGCCTCCGTTGCCATGCGGTGAGAACGGAGAGGTTGAGAAGGAGTTTCTTCCCAGAGGACATTCGGACTGTAAACGCCTATTTCACCAGGGACTAACTCTACTGAACGTTTTTCCTTCCATTATTTATTATGTAAAAGAATATGTGTGTTATGATTGCGTTTATAGTTTGTTTGGTTGTTTGGTTGTTTGTCTTTTGCACAAAAGTCCGCGAGCATTGCCACTTTCATTTCACTGCACATCTCGTATGTGTATGTGGCAAATAAACTTGACTTGACTTGACTTGGCTTGACTTGACGAAGAAAAATTAATAATCTAATGTTGTGCATGGAGAATTGGTGAAGTATTCAACTACCACTCCAAGTCTTAAAATACATGTTAGGGATGATCTCCAAAACTGAAGAGTATTTGTGTTAGCTTGGCTGAAATGTGGTATGGTGATGGCTGATTTAGTTCCAGTAGCATGAAAAGAGTAGAAGTTAACCCACTTAGACAGACTGAGGTGAAGTGCGGGTGAATAAAAGTTCATTACCTGTGTCATGGAAAATATGTGAGGACCATCAGTCACAAAAAAAAGCATTTCTTTTGAGAGGTTTACATAATTGATTGTCTGATCAATACAGAATATCAGTGCAGAATCCTATTAAAACAGACACAGAGTGCTGGAGTATCTCAGCAGGTCAGGCAGCATCTCTGGAGAACATGGTTATGTGACGTTTTGGGTTGCGGCCCTTTACAACGTGAAACGTTGCCTATCCATCTCCTCATGAGATGCTGCCTGACCCGTTGAATTACTCCACTGTTGTGTCCTTTTTTTTATAAACCAGCTTCCACAGTTCCTTGTGTTTGGAATTGTAGACTTGTAGGTTCAAAAGCACTGCTTTGAAAAATTCACCTGACGTTAGAAAACAAGAGATTTATCATGCTTTTGAAACCATGGAGGTTCATCTTAAACATTGAAACAAGGGGAGAGAATGTGAGTGCAGTTTTTATACATAGTTGATTGATTAATTGAGAGTTATGGCATGGAAACAAGCCCTTCGGTCCACCAAGACCATTCATCACTCATTCACACGAGTTCTATGTTATACCACTTTCGCATCCATGCCCTGTACACTCTGCGCAGTTTACAAAGGCCAATTAACCCACAAACCTGCATGTCTTTGGGATGTGGGAGGAAACCGGAGCACCCAGAAGATGCCCACATCGTCACAGGGAGAACATGCAAACTCTACACAGACCACACCCAAGGTCAGGATGGTGTCTCAGGCACTGTGAGGCAGCAGCTCCACCAGCTGTGCCACACAAGGATCACAGATAGTAGGTACACAAAATTGCTGGAGAAGCTCAGCGGGTGCAGCAGCATCTATGGAGCGAAGAAAATAGGCGACGTTTCGGGCCGAAAACCTTTTTCAGACTGATGGGGGGGGGGAGGGGAGAAGGAAGGAAAAGGGGAGGAGGAGGAGCCCGAGGTCGGGGGGATGGGAGGAGACAGCTCGAGGGTTAAGGAAGGGGAGGAGACAGCAAGGGCTAGCAAAATTGGGAGAATTCAACATTCATGCCATCAGGATGCAAGCTGCCCAGGCGGAATATGAGGTGCTGTTCCTCCAATTTCCGGTGTTGCTCACTCTGGCAATGGAGGAGACCCAGGACAGAGAGGTCGGATTGGGAATGGGAGGGGGAGTTGGAGTGCTGAGCCACCGGGAGTTCAGGTAGGTTATTGCGGACTGAGCGGAGGTGTTCAGCGAAACGATCGCCCAACCGCCGCTTAGTCTCTCCGATGTAAATCAGCTGACATCTAGAGCAGCAGATGCAGTAGATGAGGTTGGAGATCACAGATAGTAGCTTCAGTTCAGCTTAGTTTATTGTAAGTGAAGTAATAATAATAATAATAATAAATTTTATTTATGGGCGCCTTTCAAGAGTCTCAAGGATACCTTACAAAAATTTAGCAAGTAGAGGAAAAACATGTAAGGGGAATGAAATAAATAGTAGAGACATGACTAGTACACAAAGTAAAGACAGCATTCAATACAAAACACAATATGAGGCAATTAATGCACTGATGAAAAGGGAGGGGGACGTGGGGCTAAGGATAGGCAGAGGTGAAGAGATGGGTCTTGAGGCGGGACTGGAAGATGATGAGGGACACGGAATTGCGGATCAGTTGGGGGAGGAAGTAAGTCAAGTATCCTTTATTGTCATTCAGACTTTTCAGTCTGAACGAAATGTTGTGCCTTGCATTCATAATGTAGAATAAAATAACAAAACACACAATGAACACAGATTTAACATCCACCACTAAAGCATAGATACGTGGAAACATGGTGGCCAAACAATATAGTAGCCGGAACGTTAATAACGCATAGGGGCAAGTATAGATAGTTACACAAAATCACCGTATCTAATGGGTGGCCTGCTGACCCATCCGGCGGGTGTGCGGTACAAATCTGCATCTCCTCCTTTCACCGGCAAAGTGATTGGGGAGGGAACTGGGGAAATGACCATGGACCTGCCGGGTGAAGGTGGTGAAATAGGCGAGCTGGGCGCTGAACGCCGTGGGGAGGTCGCGGGGGACACACAGTCTCTGGTAGTGGAGCAGCTGGCCCGGTAGTGGGAGGGTAGACAAAACGTGATACCTCTGGATGCGGAGTTGCAGGACGCGGTTCCTTCACTGGAAGGAGATGCTGACGGATGCGTCTGTAAATGGCCCCGCCCGCGCTAACCAGGTAGGAACGCGGTTCTTTGGCAGGGCTGTGGATGTGACCCAGACGGCTGTAGCCCTTGAACAAGTTAGGGCTTTATTCTTTGGAGCGCAGAAGGTTAAGGGGGGACTTGATAGAGGTTTTTAAAATGATGTGAGGGATAGACAGAGTTGACGTGGAAAAGCTTTTCCCACTGAGAGTAGGGAAGATTCAAACAAGGGGACATGACTTGAGAATTAAGGGACTGAAGTTTAGGGGTAACATGAGGGGGAACTTCTTTACTCAGAGAGTGGTAGCTGTGTGGAATGCGCTTCCACTGAAGGTGGTGGAGGCAGGTTTGTTTTTATCATTTAAAAATAAATTGGATAGTTATATGGATGGGAAGGGAATGGAGGGTTATGGTCTGAGCGCAGGTATATGGGACTAGGGGAGATTATGTGTTCTGCACGGACTAGAAGGGTCGAGATGGCCTGTTTCCGTGCTGTAATTGTTATATGGTTATATGGTTATATGGTTGTTGGTCTGGAGGCAAATAACCTGTCCACTGACTTATAACCTGTCCAAGTGGCTTACTGGATTTGTCAAAAAACTTTTATGTACATCACACTTGACTTGAAGTTGTTTCTGGACCGCAGGCGGAGAACAGACCCGTGGCTGCATAAGCTGCTGGGGTACAGGGAGGGTAGCACGGGTTTGGTGGGACTTCAGCCGTTGGGCTGGGGAACCCAGTATGGGATCACTGGCAATGTTCCTTAAATTGAGCAGGTCCAGGTAGACGTCACATTTAGCAAGGTAAGAACGCTGGTCTCCAATTGGAGGCACGGGTTCGAATCCCACTTCTGACACCATGTCATGAGTAGAATCGTACACACATCAAAATACAACACATATTTATTAAAGTCCACTTACAGCATTGGGCTGCAGAACGTCACAGTGCCTAACAGCTACTCAGACTGAATTACGTAACCAAGCTTTTGGTAATATAGATCGCATATTAGGTGGAGCAACTACTAACAAGCACTACAATTGGTTAGTAGGAAGTAGTCAATCTACACCGAACATAGACATAAAATGCTGGAGTACCTCAGCGGGACAGGCAGCATCACCAGATAGAAGGAATGGGCGTTGTTTCGGGTCGAGACCCTTCTTCATGAGCCAACCTACACAACCCTAATTATAACCAGCCAACAGAACACTATGGACTACCTCTTGCACTATCATGAATTCATTTTATATGGATTTATTTTATTTTTCTAATTGTGTTTTATAATGAAGTTTTTTTTTTTGCACAGTCTTAAAGTTTAGCAGAAATTTAAGCATAGTTTAAGTGTGCCTTTAAAATTATACTTTAATTTATTTCTGTGTGTTTGTCTGAGTCTATGTGTCTATGATGCTGCTGCAGGCTAGATTTTCTTTGCACATGCACCTCCATGCAGGTGGCAAAACGCTACATGACTTGACTACCTTCCAAATTAGTTCCCAATTTTCCACACCTCGTGCCATCTTCATTTGCTTTACTCAGACTTAACCCCCTGATTTCAGCCTGAACTAAAGCCCTTTAAATCTCTACATTAAATTCGATCATTTTATGAAACGAATGCTTCTGATTTGAATAATGACGACTGTGTTACTCTTAAATTAGAGTCAGGAAACCACGAGATTTCCATCAGATATGCGAGTCCGGTCTAAGGTACTTTATATACTAAAAAAAACTAAAAGTTTTCAAGTTTTAAGTGGATCCACTTAACTTTGTGATCGTGGCTCATGTAGGAATTTGCCTTCCTGTCGGAGAACAAATATGGCATTGGGATTGGCTCTATGACAGAAATAGAAGTTTTCGAAAGGAAAAAATGTCAGCAGTGCTTCAGAATTGGACATTTCTCTTGACTTTACGGCTGTGGGTTTTGGGGGAAAGCTTGGAGAAACAGTTCACGACCAAGATAAAAAATATCAATGCGTTTCTTGAAAGGCAAGAACTTGCTTTCATGTGCATTCTGCCACAGGTCAAGGACATTTTGTGGATCTAGCCAAGGTTAAAGCAGTTTTGTAGATGTCAACAATGCCGGCTATGGCATTGGTCCAATTTCTGTTGGGACTTGCTCAACATATGAGTAAGATTCTCCCTCATCCATCAGATATTGTGAAACCGCTCAGAAATTTAATGAGGAAAGGTGCAGAGTGATTCTGGGGAGGAAAATAGATTAGTTTAAATGATGCATTCCAAACGTTGTAATGGCTTGCATAAAGATATTTATTTGGCCAAGTAAGCAAACTTAATTTCAACACAACATTGTGGCTAGGCTGATATTTGTGCGTTACATGGCTGGGGTCTGCTTGCTGTATGTGATCACTGCAATGCATTTAAGGAAGTGGCTAAACTGATAAGAACTAGACAGACTACTGGCAGTGTTTTGAAAGAACCTCAAATAACATTGCCTCTTCTCTCCTCTTAACAGTCTGACGAAGGATCTCGCCGATAAGTCATCTGTTCATTTCCCTCCCCAGATGCTGCTTGACCCTGAGTTCCTCCTGAAATTTTGTTTTGTGCTTAAGATTCTGGTGTCTGCAGTCATAAGGTCATAAGGTGATAGGAGCAGAATTAGGCCATTTGGCTCGTCAGGTGTACTCCGCCATTCAATCATGGCTGATCTATCTCTCCCACCTAACTGCTTTCTCCTGCCTTATCCCCATAACCCTGACACCTCTTGTGGTCACCTCAGTCCCTTATAATTCAAATAATATTTAGAATAGCAGGAAACCCAAGCACAAATAATGAGCCATAATTCAGATATATAGAATTTGCAGATATTTTGGAGAGTTTTCAACAAATGACATTATATCCACAATCAAATGCTAAAGTTGAATGATCTGTCAAAATCTTTCAGCAGATCTTTACTGACTGTTTGTAATTGTCAGTCCAAAGCATCTGACATTTCTGAATATTTAGCTATGTTAGATTGAATCATAGAAACATAGAAATATAGGTGCAGGAGTAGGTCATTTGGCCCATCAAACAGCCATTCAATATGTTCATGGCTGATCATCTAAAATCAGTATCCCGTTCCTGCTTTTTCCACATATCCCTTGTTTCCTTTAGCATTAAGATCTAAATCTAACTCTCTCTTGAAAACATCCAGTCAATTGGCCTCCACTGTCTTCTGTGGCAAAGAATTCCACAGATTCACAACTCTCTGGGAGAATAAGTTTTTCCTCATCTCAGTCCTAAATGGCCTACCCCTTATTCTTAAACTGTGACCACTGGTTCTGGACTTCCCCAACATCGGGAAACATTATTCCTGCATCTAGCCTGCCCAATCCTTTAAGAATTTTATATGTTTCTATAGGATTTTCTTTTATCCTTCTAAATTCCGGTGAATACAAGCCAAGTCGACCCATTCTTTCATTATATGCCAGTCATACCATCCCAGGAATTAACATGGTGAACCTATACTGCAATCCCTCAATAGCAATAATGTCCTTCCTCAAATTAGGAGACCAAAATTGCACACAATACTCCAGTAGGACCTCCTTGCTCCTAAACTCAAATCCTCTCGCAATGAAGGCCAACATGCCATTTGCTTCCTTCACTGCCTGCTGTACCTGCATGCTTACCTTCAGTGACTGATGTACAAACACACCTCATTGCACCACCCTTCCTATTCTGCACCTTTCAGATAATAATCTGCCTTCCTGTTCTTGCCACCAAAGTGGATAACCTCACATTTATCCACGTTATACTGCATCTGCCATTCATCTGCCCACTTCTTCTCCTTCTTGCGTATGGCGTGCACAGTCTAAAGTTGTAGGACAACTTGTTCTATTTGATCTTATTTGATTATGCACGCCGGGTTGATTGCATTCGTCGAAACCGGGCGGACCACGTGAAGGTTGCAATCTTCCACCCCAATCTGCCCACTCACCCAACCTATCCAAGTCACCCTGCAGCCTCATAGCATCCTCTTCGCAGCTCACCGCGCCACCAATACATACATTTAGTGATGGAATGGGAACGAGTTCTACAGAACGTCCAATGTGTCACCAGAGTACGAAAGGTCTTCATATTGAAGACACCCAACGAGTCATTCCATAGTCCACTGATGATCATGAAGAGGTGTCAAATGTTTATGAAAGGAATGCTGAACCACTTCAATAAATGCACCCTGGCGATCCATGAGAATGAGACTGTAGCCGGAGTACATGGAGTGCAGGCAGGGCAGGATTGAGATGTGAGGCGTAACAGAGGCGCGACGGTAGAGCTGCTGCCTTACAGTACCAGAGACCTGGGTTCAATCCTGACTACGGGTGCTGTCTATATAGAGTTTGTGCGTTCTCCCTGTGACCCGTGTGGGGTTGCTCCAGGTGCTCCTGTTTCCTCCCACACTCCGAAGACGTACAGGTTTGGAGGTTGTTTGTAAATTGTCCCTAGTGGGTAGGATTGTGCTAGTGTACGGGGTGATCACAGATCAGTGCGGACTCAGTCGGCCAAAAGGCCTATTCCCGTGCTGTACCTCTAAAGTTAGTTCCCCTTTAAGAGCTGGGAGAACATGGAGCTCTAATCGGCTTTGGAGCTGGTTGGTGTCATCTCCATGAGATTAATAAGGTTGAATTGTGGCACTAGGATGTGATTTGGGGTATTTAGCTGGTCACTGTGAAAGGTCTGAACATTTCAAGATCCAGACTTCATTTGACTAGATTGAATGAACTACCTGCCTCAATCTGGTCTTCTGATGCTGCTCACTGGGTTTAAAGTCACAATATTCACTCACTCAGATAAAGCAGGCTAGATAGAAGCAGAAAAGTATTTTAACCATTAGGTAGACACAAGATGCTGGAGTAACTCAGCGGGACAGGCAGCATCTCTGGAGAGAAGGAATGGGTGATGTTTCGAGGTGAGACCCTTCTTCAGACTGATGTCAGGGGAGCGGGCAGTGCAGAGATAAAATGTAGTCAGAGATAGTAAGACTGGCAGGAGAACTGGGAAGGGGGAGGGGATCGAGAGAGAGGGAAAGCAAGGGCTACTTGAAGTTAGAGAAGTCAATATTCATTCTGCTGGGGTGTCAGCTGCCCAAGCGAAATATGAGGCGCTGTTCCTTTACCGCTGGGGTGTAAGGTTGTTACTCTAGCATTTTGTGTCTACCTTCGATTTAAACCAGCATCTGCAGTCATTCCCTACACAGTCTTTAACCATTACCTGTTCAGAATTTGTATTGCGTTATTACATTAAAGTTGGGCAGGAAATGTACAGCACAAGAGCTTATCAATTCTATTTAAAAGCAGGAACAAACTCCTGGTGGTGGGTGGAGGGATGTCTATTTATTTATTTATCAATCTATTTATTTATTTATTTATTTATTTATCTATTTATTTATTTATTTATTTATTTATTTATTTATTTCTTTTTTAATTAAATATTTTTATGGTTTTATGCAATCTTTTTTATTTTTATTTATTTATTTATTTATTTATTTATTTTTTAATTAGCAGTACAGTAAATTACATTAATACATCACATATCTTATTACATTATATTGTACCACTTCATTTTTTGAGCTTTAAAAAAGATAGAAATAAAAGAAGTAAGGAAAGTAAGCAAGAGGGATGTTATTCTGACTAGAGGCCTGTGACCATTGGTGATCCATAAGTGTCGGTCGGAGCTGGGAACTCTGATATTTGTGATTCTTTGTAAATAATTTGGACAAAAACGTACATGGACTAATTTGTAAGTTTGCAGGTGACATATAGGTGCAGGTTTCATTTGTAGGTGAAATATAAACAGGCAAGAGTTGTACTGTAAGGAAGATTGTAAAAGGATATATATAGATAAGATAGAAACAAGGGCAGGGAAAGGGCAGATGGTGTTTAATCCAGCCAAATGTAAAATGCTGCTCTTTAGGAGGTCAAATGTAAATGGAGAAACATAGAAACATAGAAACATAGAAACATAGAAAATAGGTGCAGGAGGAGGCCATTCGGCCCTTCGAGCCAGCACCACCATTCATTACGATCATGTATACAATCAATTTCAGGACCCTTTGGAGCATTGATGGCTACAATTGTAAAATTCTGTACAGCTCTGGTCCCACTATTACATGAAGGAGGTAGAGGCAGGAGAGGGTGCAAAAAAGCTTCACAAGGATGTAGCCTGGATTACCGAGTATAAACTATAGTATTAGCTGTAAGAAGAGGTAAGTAAATCTTGAATTTGGAGTGTAGGGGGCTGAGGGGTGACCTGAGAAATATACAAAATTATAGAAAGAATATAATATTATATAATATATATGATCTAATATAAGAAAACATAATATAATATAAGAAAATATATAATATAAGCCTCGTGCAACCATGACAGCTGTAAACTCAATTGCAAAATTAAAAATAACTTTAAATGCTTGCAGTTGTAATAGCTAATACTGTATATCTAATATGTCGAACAACATATTCATAATTCCAACAATACTAATTAAAATATAATGGGACCAGCTTGTTTGATTATTATTCTAATCCACCACTACACAAGCACAAGATCTCCACTCGCAACCTGATGCCTTAGGTATGTATATTTCTTACTTGTAAAATGAGTTATGTTGGATTTCGATTTCCTTGTGTTAGCCTGGCATTCTGTGACTTGCCCAGGCAGCCTAGTGATGAAGGTGGGCTTGAGATCATGATGCAGGCTTGTTTCAGTCTTGTATCTCTCCGTGACTGTATGTCTGTAAGACTTCTGTAGATAGAAACGGCAGCAAATAGGTACTCAGCAAGATTCTAGTAGAAACATAGAAACATAGACAATAGGTGCAGGAGTAGGCCATTCGGCCCTTTGAGCCTGCACCGCCATTCAATATGATCATGGCTGATCATCCAACTCAGTATCCTGTACCTGCCTTCTCTCCATATCCCCCTGATCCCTTTAGCCACAAGGGCCACATCTAACCCCCTCTTAAATATAGCCAATGAACTGGCCTCAACTACCTTCTGTGGCAGAGAATTCCACAGATTCACCACTCTCTGTGTGAAAAATGTTTTTCTCATCTCGGATTTCCCCCTCTATCCTCAAACTGTGACCCCTTGTCCTGGACTTCCCCAACATCGGGAACAATCTTCCTGCATCTAGCCTGTCCAACCCCTTAAGAATGTTGTAAGTTTCTATAAGATTCCCCCTCAATCTTCTAAATTCTAGTAATGGTAATGAGAATAATAGATTAGTTGAGAGTTTTAGACAGCGCGGAAACAGGCCCTTCGGCCCATCGAGTCCGTGCCTGCCGTACACCATCCTGCACACTCGGGACAATTTACAATCTTTACCAAAGCCAATTAACCTACAAACCCGTACGACTTTGGAATGTGTGATGAAATCGGAGAACCCGGAGAAAACCCACGCGGCCACGGGGAGAAGGTACAATTCCGTACAGACAACACCCGTAGTCAGGATTGAACTGGGATCTCTGACGCTGCGCCACCGTGTTCATGTATTTTGTGGTAGTATCGATCAGCACATTGGGAGAACCCCTGCTCTTCGTCAATCAAAGATCTGGTTTGCCATCACATGTTATTATCTGATCAGAGAGACCGGCAGCTGATAATGTAGTACTCGTTCACTAATGCTCGGACAAGTCAAGTCAAGTCAAGTTTATTTGTCACATACACATACGAGATGTGCAGTGAAATGAAAGTGGCAATGCTCGCGGACTTTTGTGCAAAAGACAAACAACCAAAACAAACTATAAACACAATCATAACACACATATTCTTTTACATAATAAATAATGGAAGGAAAAACGTTCTGTAGAGTTAGTCCCTGGTGAGATAGGAGTTTACAGTCCGAATGGCCTCTGGGAAGAAACTCCTTCTCAACCTCTCCGTTCTCACCGCATGGCAACGGAGGCGTTTGCCTGACCGTAGCAGCTGGAACAGTCCGTTGCAGGGGTGGAAGGGGTCTCCCATGACATGATGAGGGATTAAAACATTGGAATGAGGCTTGAAGTTACAATCTTCTGACTTAAGGGAAGAATGTTATCAAATAAAGAAGCACACACAGGTTTAACTTTAAAGTAACCATACATTCCTTTCTTATCTTCTGTGTTGAAGACGCTCTCTTTTGCGTTGCCACATTTGTTGTTAATTACCTAAGCGATCAGAATGAGTGTAAGGCAAAATAATGAACTCGGGGTAGATATATGATCCATTTTCCACACGCACTATATCCCTCATGTTATTTTTAGGTTGACATTTAATAAACAGGAAGATATTTAATTTCTAAATGAATAACTTTCAGTTCCATATATTCAGTTTGTTATGTGGCAGTAATATAACAGGATATCACTTCAAGATTCAAGATTCAAGATTCAAGATTCAAGAGAGTTTATTGTCATGTGTCCCAGATGGGACAACAAAATTCTTGCTTTGCTTCAGCACAACAGAACATTGTAGACATAAATAAATATAGAACAGATCAGTGTGTCCATATACCATTGAATATATATATATACACACACACACATAAATAAGCATATAAAGTGCAATAGGCTATTAAAGTTCAGATTTTTGTTCGAGTTGAATTTAATACTCTGATGGCTGTGGGGAAGTAGCTATTCCTGAACCTGGATGTTGCAGATTTCAGGCTCCTGTACCTTCTACCTGAAGGTAGCAGGGAGACGAGTGTGTGGCCAGGATGGTGTAGATCCTTGATGATGCTGCCAGCCTTTTTGAGGCAGTGACTGCAAAAGATCCCCTTGATGGTAGGGAGGACAGAGCCGATGATGGAATGGGCAGCGTTTACTACTTTTTGCAGTCTTTTCTGCTCCAGGGCGCTCAAGTTGCCGAACCAAGCCACGATGCAACCGGTCAGCATGCTCTCTACTGTGCACCTGTAGAAGTTTTAGTATTATGGAGGCATAACATGGTAACAGGCGCAAGTCATCCATGCTGACCAAGATGCCCCATCTAAGATAGTGCTATAATCCTGTGTTTGACACATATCCATTAAAAAATGTCCTATCCAAGTATATATTTGTTGAAGACAGCTGCTCTAATTCATTCTTTAGGTTTACACAGTCTGTGACTATTCAGGAAATACTCCTAGAAATGTAGAAAAGCAAAAGTTGGCATCTTTTGCAGAGAAAGCAAGGAGAAAAGGTTTGTTTACTTAGAAGACTTGGTAACCTGAAATCAGACTTAATCTCGGTGGAGACATTCAGACTGACCATGTTTTAGTACCAAAGCCAGCCTAATTATATTAGTGTACTTAAATGATAACTCCTGTTTCGTAAAGTAGAAGACAAACATGGAATCTCCTGAGCACATTATATTACTAAAGGCGACTCCATCCGAAGAGAGCATAGACTGATATGGATTTAAGGGGAAAAGGAGTTTATTGTTTTTTGGGAAGGTATTTTTGGAAATAAATTCATCTCAAAAAATAGAAATGAATGTTGCCCTGTGATTGTGTACTATCTGGTCAGGAAGATCTGGAGCTCTGTTCTGAATTTACTAATTTAACTTTGAGGGAGATCAGGTCAGGCTTAGTAGCTTAGAATTCAAGAGCAGGGGAATTATTGTCAGGGTTCTAACTTCCAAATCTGAGGAAGGACATTATTGCCATAGAGGGAGTGCAGAGACGGTTCACCAGATTCCTGGGATGTCAGGACTGTCTTATGAAGAAAGACTGGATAGACTTGGTTTACACTCTCTAGAATTTAGGAGATTGAGAGGGGATCTTATTGAAACTTACAACATTCTTAAAGGGGTTGGACAGGCTAGATGCAGGAAGATTGCTCCCGATGTTGGGGAAGTCCAGGACAAGGGGGTCACAGCTTTTAAGGATAAGGGGGAAATCCTTTAAAACCGAGATGAGAAGAACTTTTTTCACACAGAGAGTGGTGAATCTCTGGAACTCTCTGCCGCAGAGGGTAGTCGAGGCCAGTTCATTGGCTATATTTAAGAGGGAGTTAGATGTGGCCCTTGTGGCTAAGGGGATCAGAGGGTATGGAGAGAAGGCAGGTACGGGATACTGAGTTGGATGATCAGCCATGATCATATTGAATGGTGGTGCAGGCTTGAAGGGCCGAATGGCCTACTCCTGCACCTAATTTCTATGTTTCTATGTTTCTATGTTTCTAATAACTGCCCAGTGACAAAGACTAGCAAATATACAAGTATATGTACCGGCTACATATATACAGCCTGGCTAGCTCAGTGATAAGGTGATAAGTGATCAGATACAATGAGGCCATTCGGCCAATCAAGTCTACTCCGCCATTTAATCATGGCTGATGCATATAAGATTTGAAACATATAAGATTGTTAAGGGCTTGGACACGCTAGAGGCAGGAAACATGTTCCCGATGTTGGGGGAATCCAGAACCAGGGGCCACACAGTTTAAGAATAAGGAGTAAGCCATTTAGAACGGAGACGAGGAAACACTTTTTCTCACAGAGAGTGGTGAGTCTGTGGAATTCTCTGCCTCTGAGGGCGGTGGAGGCAGGATCTCTGGATGCTTTCAAGAGAGAGCTAGATAGGGCTCTTAAAAATAGCAGAGTCAGGGGATATGGGGGGAAGGCAGGAACGGGGTACTGATTGGGGATGATTAGCCATAACCACATTGAATGGTGGTGCTGGCTCGAAGGGCCGAATGGCCTACTCCTGCAACTATTGTTTATTGTCTATTGTGATCTATCTCTCCCTCCTAACCCCATGCTCCTGCCTTCTCCCCATAACTCCTGACACCTGTACTAATCAAGAATCTATCTATCTCTGCCTTAAACATATCCACTGGCCCTCCACACCCTTCTGTAGCAAAGAATCCCACTGATTCATCACCCTCTGACAATATTAACTTCTCCTCATCTCCTTTCTAAAAGAATGTTCTTTAATTCTGAGGCCATGACCTCTAGTCCTCTCTTGAGTGGAAACATGATCTCCACATCCACTCTATCCAAGCCTTTCATTATTCTGTATGTTTCAATGAGGTTTCCCCTCATTCTAATAAACTCCAGCGAGTACAGGCCTAGCCCAACAGTTGGTAGAGTATGTCTTAATCTCAGGGTCAAGGGTTCGTGCCACTCATTGGGTAACATTCTCTTTGGTGCCAAAATATTGCGACGGGTGCAAGAATTTCACTGTACAGTGCATACGTGGCAATAAAGAACCATGCAATCGGTTCTCTTCCTATGGGTGTCAGGTAAGTTCAAGCTTAATTGCGATACAATTTGTGATTGAAAACTGTTTTCAATCTTCAATTGTAGTGCTTCATGCAAAAATTATCCATTTGGCAAGATATCCAAAAAATTAGTCAGCATCGCATGAGAGAAAAAAATGAAAAGTTACATTTGCTATGAGTTAATATGGCATTATTTCTCACTTATCAATTAATATTTCTTTACAATTAAGTTCTTTAGCAAGCCATTTCGTTTGCCCCTAACTCCATCTGCTTTAGATTTGCTAAATGTATCAAAGCAATATTGCCAGCTTTCCTGAAGATACACACAAAATGCTGGAGTAACTCAACGGGTCAAGAGTCAAAGGTGTTTTATTGTCAAACAGTATGTCCCAGATAGAACAATGAAATTCTTACTTGCTGCAGCATCTTTGGAGAAAAAGAATGGATGATCTAAACATAGAAACATAGACAATAGGTGCAGGAGTAGGCCATTCGGTCCTTCGAGCCTGCACCGCCATTCAATATGATCATGGCTGATCATCCAACTCAGTATCCTGTACCTGCCTTCTCTCCATACCCCCTGATCCCTTTAGCCCCAAGGGCCACATCTAACCCCCTCTTAAATATAGCCAATGAACTGGCCTCAACTACCTTCTGCAGGAGAGAATTCCAGAGATTCACCACTCTCTTTGTGAAAAACGTTTTCCTCATCTCGGTCCTAAAAGATTTCCTCTTTATCCTTAAACTGTGACCCCTTGTCCTGGACTTCCCCAACATCGGGAACAATCTTCCTGCATCTAGCCTGTCCAACCCCGTAAGAATTTTGTAAGTTTCTATAAGATCCCCCCTCAATCTTCTAAATTCTAGCGAGTACAAACCGAGTCTATCCAGTCTTTCTTCATATGAAAGTCCTGCCGTCCCAGGAATCAGTCTGGTGAACCTTCTCTGTACTCCCTCTATGGCAAGAATGTCTTTCCTCAGATTGGGAGACCAAAACTGTACACAATACTCCAGGTGTGGTCTCACCAAGACCCTGTACAACTGCAGTAGAACCTCCCTGCTCCTATACTCAAATCCTTGTGCTATGAATGCTAACATACCATTCGCCTTCTTCACTACCTGTTTCACTGAAACACTGATGTTTCAGGTCGGGACCCTTCTTCAGATTCAGCTCAGGTTCAGACTAGGATAGATTTCCTAAAGTGCTGCAAAATGTTTAGGTAATGGAGGTAGATTTAAAATAGTTAGGAAAATATACTTCACCGCCTATTCACCCGTATAATGGACTTTGCTCCATTGTAGACTTAGTTATGCATTGACAGAATAAAACTAATGGAAACATTTCAAATCCACACAAAATATGTAATATTGATAGCTGTAATTTGGAATGACAAACAAGATAGGATATCAATGTCAGCAATTGCAAGGAGAAAATATTTGCATTTGCAGAGTACATTGCCATTTCTGTCAGAAACCTCTGAAAACAGTACAGATGGATTGAATTAATGTGAAGTGTTCTGACAGCTGCATTATTGAGTGCGGTGCATGCTTGCTGCACAGCAAATCAAGAACATTAATATGAGCAAAAAGATACACAAAGTACTGGAGTAACTCATTAGCATTTCGGGAGCACGTGGAGAGGCGACGTTTTGAGTCGGGACCCTTCTTCAGATGATGGGGGGGCGGGGGAAATGGGAAGTTGAGAGGAACTGGATGAGAGGAGTACATGTTCCATGTATCCTGTTGGATTTCATGAGGAGACCAAGTGTGGAGCACAGGTGTCCCAAGGCTGGTGATCTGCCCAGCAGAAGTATGGGAATGAACTTCCTCTCAGTCACCAATGTATCTGCTGGATGATCTATGATGATTTTGCAGAACCTACCAAAGCATTGACACCAATATATCAACCACAACTAGTCTTCAAATCCCTGCAAGGGAGGGAAATTCATCTTAAGTTGATAAGTTATAGGAGCAGAAATCACCAAAGAAATGTTGGCACAGTTTGTGCAGCGGTAGAGTTACTGCCTTACCTTACAGCGCCAGAGACCCGAGTTCGATCCTGACTACGGGTGCTGTCTCTACGGAGTTTGTACGTTTTCTCCATGACCTGCTTTTCGGGGTATTTTTTTCTGAGATCTTCAGTTTCCTTCCACACTCCAAAGACGTACAGGTTTGTAGGTTAATTTGCTTGGTATAAGTGTAAACTGTCCATGGTGTGCGTAGGGTAGTGTTGATGTGTGGGCACCGCTGGTTAGTGCAGAAGCTATGCGCCAAAGGGCCTGCCCCCCGCGCTATATCTCTAAACTAAACTAAACTAAAAATCCTATGCTTCCCTTAACTGCCTTACAGCCTTCAACAAAAGAGCAAGTATAATTCTGAAAAGCCCAATTCCATTAGTTGCCTCGTGTCGGCCAACACGATGTCCTAAGCAATACATCTACTTGAATTTTCCTTTCAATAATTAATTTCGTAGGTGTATTCAATATTTTTTGTTTATATTAAACTATTTTGCACACAACAAAATTCTTGGAGTTCACTTGTCCCTTTCCATTAACTGCTTCCACTGACAGACTGGCAATTGAAATATAACTATAATCTTAAAACACCGTCTGCATATTCCTTGGAAATTGTGTATACGAAGTAGTAACAGATGGGATAATGTTGCAAAACCAGATGAAAGCCTAATGCTTTACAGATGACTGAGAAACTTTATAGGACGTTTCTACATTCTGAATCCTTTTTTTCCTCTGATACCACGAGTAACGCATAATTTTAAATTGTATGGATCGAAACAAGTAATAACCTCTGGAAAAGCTACATTTTTGCAGAATTAATCCCTTTCATATTTATTTGCATGTAAACATCACCTGGAACAAAAAACCAAACAATTATCATTGCCCATATTGGATATTTTTTTTTTTTTTTCAATTTGCACCCAACTTCTATTTCTCTTGAAGAAACCCTAATTTCGGTGCAGTTCTCTTCATCTTCCACTATTGTTGTGGCAGAAGCTGGCTTAAAGCCTCAGAGTTCAGGAATGGCAACATTTTGACTTTCCTTACGATGTACACCTTTCCCCAGCAAAACTATGAGAAATAGCTGCTAATAGTGGGAAGGTTCGCTACAGGGAAGAGAAACTTCAATTGTTCATGGAGATAAGGGAACTTCTTTAGACCTAAGGAGATTAACTGGAGGCTTAACAAGTGTCAAAATATTAAGGGCCTGTCCCACTTGCGTGTCCTTGGCACGTACATTGCGCGACCTCGTGGTCGCGTTGAGGCACACGGGCATCGTATGGCCGCGCGGGGCCGGTCCCACTGAGAAGCGTGGAGGGGTATGTAGTTGTGCGCGACATCGCGCGGGGCTCCGAAAATTTTGTAGTGAACTAAATCTTTGCGCGCCAACGGCCTGTCGCGGAACTGACGGCCAAAGTGGGACAGGCCCAAGACCCTGGCGTGACACAACGTCTCACCTCCAACAGCAGCAGAAGCAGGCAAACGATCGCCGAGCTCGGCCTGGGGCTCACGGCCGTTGCGGTCCGGATCCGCCCCCACTTCTACTCCCAGAGCGGGGCCAAGAAAATTGAAGATGGACACAAAGTGCAGGAGTAACTCAGTGGGACCGGCAGCATCTCTGGAGAGAAGCAATGGGCGACGTTTCGGGTCAAGACCCTTCTTTTCAGACTGAAGAAGAGTCTCGACACGAAACGTCACCCATTGCTTCTCTCCAGAGATGCTGCCGGTCCCGCTGAGTTACTTCAGCTTTGTGTCCATCTTCAAATGACGTCACGCGCTCCAGACGGCTGTGCGTACGCATGTGATCGCGCCCAACCTTCGCTAGACCGTCTCGGCTCAACGCGACCACGAGGTTGCATAATTTGCATGCCAAGGACACGTAGGTGGGACAGGTCCTTTAAGCATTTTTGTGGGATCTATTGGAAGAAATTGATTCTACTGATTATAGTGTCAGTGAGTAAGGAACCCTGATTTTGATTGCTGGATTGGCAGTCTGATGTTTGGCCTTATTCTAAATACGGAATATTATGAGTGTTTTTTAATTGTAGGAATGTTTCAACAGTGAATGAATGAATGATACTTTATTGTTACAAGTGACAAGTCACAGTGATATTCTTTGTTTTGCAGACTCAAGGTATGCAAAGAGCTGCCACATAAAGGGTGTCGGCAAAGATGCAAAGTGCCCCATGCCAGCTCCTCTTTTGGTTCTCCGCCCTCCCCCTCACGACGGTTCCCCCACGCTGGTTCTTCCTTGTTTCAACAGTGAGAGTGAAAGTTAAGCATTTTATTAAAACGGGCCTCACCTGTAGATGCAGTACTAGTTACGTAAGTAGGATAAAAAAAAGCTGCAAATACGTTGTCAAACCAGCCATTTTCTTAAGTAACAGAAGAAGGATATGCGTCATCTTCCAAAAACTAAGGAAGGATATAATGGAATGCTAGGATCATTTGTGCTCTGAATTCCTCCCGTTGAATTGCAAGTAGTCCCTGGTGAGAAAGGCGTTTTTTGGCAACGGAGGCGTTTTTGCCTGACCGTAGCGGCTGGAACAGTCCGTTGCAGGGGTTCCTGGAAGTGTGTACTCTCTGCAGAGCTTCTTGTCCTTGGCAGAGCAATTCCCGAACCAGATGGTAATGTTCCCGGACAAGTTCCCGGACGGATATAATAGAATGCTAGGATCATTTGTGGAATTCCTCCCATTGAGTTTGTTTCCAAGTGTGTAACCAATTATGCAAGCAAGTAAATATATTAGGTTTAAACAGTGAGAAATAAAAGTCATTAAACGCATAATAAATGATTGTAGATGGCAAACAACAGTATAATTTTCAAAGATAGGCACAAAATGATGGAGTAACTCAACAGGTCAGGCAATATCGGTGGAGAAAATGGACAAGTGACATTTCGTGTCAGGATCTTTCTTCAGTCTGAAGAATGGTCCCAACCCGAAACGTCACTTATCCATTTCCCAGAGATGCTGCCTAACCCACTGGGTGACTTTAGCATTTTGTGTCTATCTTTGGTATAAACCAACATCTGCAGTTTCCTTTTTATTACATTTTTGTACAATTTTTCAAAACATTTTCAACAGTGCAATCAGAATTTACAAAGTGCATTGGATTTGAATTTTTATTTTCACTTCTGAATCATTTGTAATTTCCCAGGCAAAGTGATAAAAATAAAGGATAAATTATATTTCAGACCTCTGGCAAAATTCTACAACAAGCTCTATCAATAAAATGTTTGCATGATAGTTTCCTGGAAGACAGGCAGGAGATTGAGTGATGGATACACATTTTAAGTGCACTAAAATGATCAGGTTAAATAAATTGTCAACATTTAAATAAATGCTTTGAAAATCAAATATTTTGCGATTTAGAAACATAGAAACATAGAAATTAGGTGCAGGAGTAGGCCATTCGGCCCTTCGAGCCTGCACCGCCATTCAATATGATCATGGCTGATCATCCAACTCAGTATCCCGTACCTGCCTTCTCTCCATACCCTCTGATCCCCTTAGCCACAAGAGCCGCATCTAACTCCCTCTTAAATATAGCCAATGAACTGGCCTCAACTACCCTCTGTGGCAGAGAGTTCCAGAGATTCATCACTCTCTGTGTGAAAAAAGTTCTTCTCATCTCGGTTTTAAAGGATTTCCTCCTTATCCTTAAGCTGTGACCCCTTGTCCTGGACTTCCCCAACATCGGGAACAATCTTCCTGCATCTAGCCTGTCCAACCCCTTAAGAATTTTGTAAGTTTCTATATGATCCCCTCTCAATCTCCTAAATTCTAGAGAGTATTTCTCTTTATCTTTCTCAATAACAAAATTCTGATCCTCTGGAAAACCTCGGAGCAGACAACAATTGGAACAGCGCAACTATAGTCCAGGGGTGATGTGTCATTTCAGTTGTTTTGTGATGGAATCTGGTCCAGGGTTGCTTGATCGATAATGGCGGGTTGCAGCTCGCTTGCTGCGACTAATTGACACCGATCTTGTGCGGCACGGTGGTGCAGCGGTAGAGTTGCCCCCTCACAGCACCAGAGACCCAGGTTCAATCCTAACTACGGGTGCTGTCTGTACAGAGTTTGTACATTCTCCCTGTGACCGCATGGGTTTTCCCCGGGTGCTCCCGTTTCCTCCCACATTCCAAAGATGTTCAGCTTTTTGGGTCAATTGGGTTTGTTAAAAAATTGTAATTGGTCCCTAGTGAGTGGGATAGGATATAAACAAGTGTATGGGGATCGCTGGTTGGCACAGACTCCGTGGGTCGAAGGGCCTGTTACCACGCTGTATCTCTAAACTAAACTGAACAAAACTAAACTTAAAGGTTACACAAAAAAGCTGGAGAAACTCAGCAGGTGCAGCAGCATCTATGGAGCGAAGGAAATAGGCAACGTTTCGGGCCGAAACCCTTCTTCAGGCTCCATAGATGCTGCTGCACCCGCTGAGTTTCTCCAGCTTTTTTGTGTAACCTTCGATTCTCCAGCATCTGCAGTTCCCTCTTAAACACTAAACTTAAAGACCTGGCAGCAGACTTGTAGTTCCCAAGCCCGGAACAGTATGTCTGTGTAACATAATTTAAATTCAATTAGACGTTTCACCTGCCACTCTGCCACTGTCGGCAGCTAGTTGTAGTCACTTGGAGCTTCGATCGTGCATCATATGATCCTATTGTCCTTGGCCTCTTTGGTCAAATCTGAATCACGAGTGAATGAGAACAGGAGGTCATGCAATATTCATATATATATATATATATATATATACACATACAGTAGATGAGACCATGACTGGAAGGAAGTATGAGTGGATAAACCACGCTTCACAGATGTTAATTCATTTGTGCTGCTAAGCGCGCTAACCTGCTCCTTAAAATAATTCACGAAACACCACAGAATATAAGGCCCTGAGCTATCTTTTTCAATAGTCAATAGTGCTTTATAGTCACATGTGTGTGCAGCTCAGTAACATATTGCCATACCTACACACAATCCCCCATTACAAAAGTGTTCAAGAAGGAACTGCAGATGCTGGAAGATCGACGGTACACAGAAATGCAGTCTGAAGAAGGGTTTCGGCCCGAAACGTCACCTAATTCCTTTGCTCCATAGATGCTGCTGCACCCGCTGAGTTTCTCCAGCATTTTTGTGTACCCCCCATTACCAAAGTTGCACAGAAATAGTCCACTGAGATTGCACGCAAGGGGCGGCAAGTTTTGGCACCTTTTTCAATGTCCAGTCCGCGCTCAAGGTGTTCAGAGCGGCAGGCAAACCAGGTGAGCCCCAGGCTGCTGTAGGGCCTGATGCCATCGCCTCCTTGGACACCTGGGTGATCCAGAGAACCCACGTCCCTCTCCTCACCCATCCATCTTTCTGCCTTGCAGGCATCTCACGCAGTTGACCTTGCGGGCGAGGAAAGTCACAACCTCGTTCACACTCCGACCGGCCTACAGTTTCCTGTGGTTTCAGAAGGAGAAAGAAAGGCTGTCCTGGTCCTTACAAGAATACTACATTATCAAACATGTTTTTAGGTTTATTTTAGTTTGTGAGATAAAACACGGAAACAGGCCCTTTGGTCAGCCGAGTCCACACCGACCCACACTACCCTACACACACTAGGGACAATTTACATTCCACCAAGCCAATTAACCTACAAACCTGTATGTCTTTGAAACCGAAGATCTCAGTGAAAACCCACACGATTATGGGCTGAATGTAAAACTCTGTACAGACAGCACCCGTAGTCAGGATCGAACCCCAGTCTACGGTGCTGCAAGCGCTGTAAGGCAGCAACTTTACCCCTGTGCCACCGTGCCACCCTATGTTATAACATAGAGAATCCCTACATATTAAATAAAATGAGTTTGGTGTCTTGATCAGAGTACAAAGATTTACCAGAAGGTGCCCACGATGAATTTATTAATCGGAGATACAGGGTCTGATCTTGGTACACATATGTTTTTTGAAATGTGCAATGAAAATGGCAACCAATACAATCACAGTGAGAGCCTGCAAACTCCACATGAACAGCAATGGAGTTCGTGTTGCTGCAGCTGTGAGGCAGTGGCTCTACAGTTCCACTCTAATACAATTACATGGAATATCTGCCTCAATATGTATATGTATATTTAGTCCTCCTGATTTCCTTTTATTTTAACTTCTCCATTTCACACTTGGCTCATCAGTAGTCATTTGAACATTCCCAACTCCCTCTGCTGTTCACAGCATGCATCTGCAAGTCAAAGATAGACACAAAGCTGGAGTAACTCAGACTGGAGAGAAGGAATGGGTGACGTTTCGGGTCGAGACCCTTCTTCAGACTGGTTAGGGATAAGGGAAACGAGAGATATAAACGGTGATGTGGAGAGATGAGGAACAGTGAATGAAAGACGTGCAAAAAACTAACGACTATAAAGTAAGCTGTTTGTAAGAGGCTAAATAGTAAACTGAGAAACTGGTGCAACTTGGGTGGGGGAGGGATAGAGAGAGAGGGAATGCCGGGGCTACCTGAAGTGAGAGAAGTCAATATTCACACCACTGGGCTGTGAGTTGCCCAAGCGAAATATGAGATGCTGGCCCTCCAGTTGGCGTTTAGCCTCACTCTGACCATGGAGGAGACCGAGGACAGAAGATTTCTGTGTGGGAATGGGAAGGGGAATTAAAGTGTCCAGGGGATCAAGTTGGTTCTCTCGGGCTGAGCAAAGGTGTTCCGCAAATCCATCGCCCATTCTACATTAGGTCTCGCCGATGTATAAGAGTCCGCATCTTGAACAACAGATGCAGGAGATGAGGTTGGAGGAGGTGCAAGTGAACCTTTGCCTCACCTGAAAGGACTGTTGGGGTCCCTAGACAGAGTGGAGGGAGGAGGTACAGGGACAGGTGTTGCATCTTCTGTGGCTGCAGGGGAAGGTACTGCTGGGGAGGGGGATGGTTTGGGTGGGAAGGGGTGAGTTAATCAGGGAGTTGCGGAGGGAACGGTCTCTGCGGGAAGCGGAAAGGGGTGGCGATGGGAAAATATGGCTAGTGATGGGATCCCTTTGGAGGTGGCGGCAATTTCGGAAGATTATGTGTTGTATGCGACAGCTGATGGGGTGGAAGGTGAGGACTAGGGGGACTCTGTCTCTGTTGCGATTAGGGGGAGGGGAAGCAAGGGTGGAGCTGCGGGGTACCAAGTAGGCATGAGTGGACTACCCGTTCCCTAAAGAATGTGGACATCTCGCTTGTTCTAGTATGGAACACCTCATCTTGGGCACAGATGCGGTGTACAGGAGGAATTGGAAGTCAAATAAGAATCAGGAATCGAGAATCAAATATCTGCAAGTCCAATATGGACCAGCTACCAATATATTTACAGTGTGGCCAAGTTAAACAACAATCAGATTTAGGAGTCTCATAAAACTGTGGCTAAACATAAAATTAACTTTTCCATTCCTTGTGTCACTAATTTCCATCTTCTCAAAGCCTTTGATGCCCTGCTTGCAATGCCAGCTCACTCAGCCATTTTCTTACCTCAATGATAAACTCTTAAAATAGAATGATATATTGGTCAAAATCATGTATGTTTCCATGGAAGCTGTGCTTTGACCAAACTGACCCTAGTGGTCAGGCCCTGAGCAAAGCAACAAGTAATCTGAGAACTCCATCAAGCTGATATCGGGCAACTGAATCATCCTACAACACCCAGAGGGCAGCACTGAAGTACTATCTACCTCTTTGGTGAACCTCGGACTATCCTTGATTAGGTCTCGCCGATGTATAAGAGTCCGCATCTTGAACAACAGATACAGGAGATGAGGTTGGTAGCTTTATTTTGTACTAAACGTTATTCCCTTATCATGTATCTATACACTGTAAATTGATCGATTGTAATCATGTATTGTCTCTCTGCTGACTGGTTAGCACGCAACACAAGCTTTTCACTGTACCTCAGTACACGTAACAATAAACTAAACTGAAACTGAACTAAACCTTTTGATGACAGATTGATGCCCGAACATTGAAGGTATATCATCCCTTTGATTGAAGTATTCGCCATTTAATGGAGAAAGGTCTGTTAACCTAAAGGGCCTGTCCCACGAGCGTGCGACTCCATGCGGCAAGCGCGACCAAACCGGAAGCGGGGGCTGCGCGGAGGTCGAGTGAGTGATGTGAAGTTCGAGCGAAGTCCGCGGGAAGTTCGCGCATGATGTACACCGTCAAGGCGCTGCGTACGGCATCGAGACGCTGCATACGCCCGTCGAGGCGGTGCGTACAGTGTCGAGGCAGCTGCGGGCCGGCAGGCCGTTGCCGCGCAGAATTTTTGAACACGATCAGTTTTTCGGAGCCCCGCGCGATGTCGGGAGCAGCTCCGCACAACTCCATCCGGCTCAAGCGACCACGTTAGGTCGCGCTTGCCGCATAGAGTCGCATGCTCGTGGGACAGGCCCTTTCTGCATCAGTGCCTGAACGAAATGGAGAGATTGGGCAGACTGGTACTTTATTCCTAGGAGCGCAGAGGGATGGGGGGGGGGGTGATCTTATAGAGGTGTATAAGTTTGTGAGACAAATAGTTAGGGTAAATGCACAGAGTCGTTTATCCAGAGTAGGGGAATCAAGAACCAGAGGACAAAGGTTAAGAGAGGGGAAAGATTTAATAGGATTCTGAGAGGCAACTTTTTGGATGGCGGGTATTTGGAATGAACTGCCAGAGGAGATAGTCGAGACAGGTGCTATAACAACATGTAAAAGTCATTTGGACAGGTACATGGACAGGAAATGTTTGGAGGGATATGGGCCAAATGTGGACAGGTTGGACTATAGTAGAAGGGGCAGCTGGGTTGGCATGGGTAAGTTGGTCTTGATGGCCTGTTCCTGTACTGTGTAAACTCTGTCAGACTGTATTCCATACGTCATCAAGGAGAAAATCGAGTCAGAAGAAGGGTCTCGACCCGAAACGTCACCCATTCTTTCTCTCCAGAGATGCTGCCTGTCCCGCTGAGTTACTCCAGCTTTTTGTGTCTATCTTCGGTTTAAACCAGCATTTGCAGTTCTTTCTTACACAAATTCCATATCAGTGACAGGAATATGGAGGCTGATGGTGTCCAACTCATTACATTCAGAGACTGGGATGAAATTCCTGCAATATTTACCCATTATAAATAAAATTAAATCCACAATCGCTGATTTGACCATAGTCTGTGGAATGAACTACCGGTGGAAGGAACTCGGACAATCCATGTGTTCCATAATCCTTTCCAATGACCGTCCTAAGGTCATAAGATCATAAGGAATATGAGTAGAATTAGGCCATTCAGCCCATCAAGTCTACCCCGCCATTTAATATGGCTGATCTATCTCTCCCTCCTAACCCATTCCCCTGCCTTCTCCCCATAACCTCTGACACCTGTACTAATCTATCTATCTCTGCCTTACAAATATAAACTTTGGGCCGTAGAATGCAATTCTTGGCATCAGATAAGATCCTAAAATGAAATGTCTTGTTTAAATCATTGCTTGCATGGAGATGGATCTGTGTTGTATCCATAGATACAAAGTCAATTTATTTTTATGTACATTTAACATCTTGACCTAATGTGTCTTAAATTCATTAATGCCGACACAAAGTCACCTCACATGTACAGCACTTCACAGAAGTAACTACACTTCTCATTTCTGGCTGGGTTCCATCCTCGAATGATGCAACGATCCTCATGACCTTGACTTCGAACACTATCACATTTTCCTTTGGTATAGCAATCAGACAGGGAAATTATAGACAAGTGGTTAATACTGTTGCGACCCAATATGTCCCTACTGACATCCCAATGGAGATTCTTGCTATTGAGGGCGTGCAGCGTAGGTTTACAAGGTTAATTCCCGGGATGGCGGGACTGTCATATGCTGAGTGAATGGAGCAGCTGGGCTT
Source organism: Leucoraja erinaceus (assembly GCF_028641065.1). Classification (NCBI taxonomy): domain Eukaryota; kingdom Metazoa; phylum Chordata; class Chondrichthyes; order Rajiformes; family Rajidae; genus Leucoraja; species Leucoraja erinaceus. The sequence continues at coordinate 52,750,800 of NC_073390.1, forward strand.
CTACACTCTGGAGTTTAGAAGGATGAGAGGGTATCTCATTGAAACATCTAAGATTGGTAAGGGCTTGGACACGCTAGAGGCAGGAAACATGTTCCCGATGTTGGGGGAGTCCAGAACCAGGGGCCACAGTTTAAGAATAAGGAATAAGCTATTTAGAATGGAGACAGGGAAACACTTTTTCTCACAGAGAATGGTGAGTCTGTGGAATTCCCTGCCTCAAAGGGTGGTGGAGGCAGGTTCTCTGGATGCTTTCAAGAGAGAGCTAGATAGGCCTCTTAAAAATAGCAGAGTCAGGGGATATGGGGAGAAGGCAGGAGCGGGGTACTGATTGGGGATGATCAGCCATGATCACATTGAATGGCGGTGCTGGCTCGAAGGGCCGAATGGCCTCCTCCTGCATCTATTGTCTATATTGTCCATATATTATCTATATATTAGTTAATTTAGTAGAGGTCGACTATCTAACTTGAGATGTCCTCATCAGAATTCAGACTAGACTTTAGACTTCTGAGATACAGCACGGAAACAGGCCCTTCGGCCCACCGAGTCCACACCCACCAGCGATCTCCATACCCTAACACTCGAGACAATTTACAATTTCTACTGGAGCCAATTAATGTACAAACCTGTACGAGTTTGGAGTGTGGAGTTAACTGGAGCACTCAGAGAAAACCCATGCAGTCACAGTCACAGAACGTACAAACTCCATACAGAAACTCCATCATAGTCCAGACGAACACCCTCTGGTGCTTTTTTTTTTACTGCTTTTGCCACTGGGCAACATATCAGTTTCATCACCTTACACCCTGTACAAATAAGTGGCAGATGTAATATTGTTCCCCGCCCAGTTTATAATGTTTGTATTGAGAACATTTTCTGACTTTTTTTGTTCCATAAAAATCATTGGCTCAAGAGCATCTGCAGTCACTTTCCATTCACTGCACATTAGCGTATGAGTATGTGACAACTGAAGCCACGGCTTGAAATTACTGACTTGACTTGACTTGACTCATAGCCCAGATCGAGGAACGAATGGGAACAGCGTGGGTCTCTGGTGCTGCAAGGCACAACTTTACTGCTTGTCTGCCACTCGGGAAAGCCCTATCAGTTGTTATGGAAGTACCTAATTTACCACATCCTCCATGATTGATTGTCGCCAAGCTTGCGAGTCAGGGCAGATAATTGAATTATGTTCCCCGCCCAGAAGATATTTGATTTCCAATTTTTGTGTTTTATGCCTTAGAAGGAGAACATTTTCTGACGTTTTAGTCATTATTTTTTCTCCATAAAAATCATTGGCTCATTTCAACCATCCCAGCACCTGGATATGTCTGCTTGTACAAAATTAACATTATCTCCACCGATTGAGCGCTGATGAGATTAAAACATCTGATGAAAGAGGAACTGAAGCCACGGCGTGAAATTACTGACTACTGATCTTGTGCCTATTGCTCAATAAAGTGACGAACGGGATCAGCGTTGAGGTTGATGAAATGAACTACGTAATCTGGTTTTAGTGACCTTTCTGCTTGTCTGGGACGTCGGAAAATGAAAGCATAGCAGAAGCGTCCACGTGTTGGGGCTGGGAACTGGAAGTATCCTGAGCTAATTCCGCTACCACCATCATCTATTGCAACAAGTGATGGCTCCCACTGATTGTCGCCAGAAGCTTGCGTCCTTTTCAGGACGGACGATGACAGTGGGGTCAACATTTGAAACATGGAAGGTGGACAGAAGACTATTATCAGAATTTCACAATTTTTGAGAGGATGTCATATTTTCCCCGTGCCTTAGAAGGACGGCCACAATGCGGAGCTTAATGCAGATGGCAACATTGACCGCTCCCGTTCCTTAGTACAGGTAGGGGCTAAGATTAAAGTTTACCCCTTTTTTCCAATTAACTGACTCATTTAAGCAATGGTTTACAGATGTTTAAGCGTCATTTCTCACCACAGCCCCAGTAGTACAGACCTGGGGATCGTTTTGGGGGTTTGCAAAACTGGTGCGCAAAATCTGGAAAACATGGCCGGTTTTCGGAGCTGTGTTTTCACCGGATAAAAGGTACTGCACCTGTACTATTATAACAACATACAAAAAGGATTTGGACAGGAACATGGATAGGAAAGGCTTCGTGGGATATGGGACAGGTTGGACTAGTGTAGATGGGGCATCTTGGTCGACTGGGGCATGTTGGGCTGAAGGGCTTGTTTCCATGTTGTATGTCCCTATGAGTCCAAGTCCACAAACATTTTCCTTAGCTGTATTGTTTTGAAAAGTATTTCAATATCGCGAAGAAAGTTGATATTATTCAGCACGATACGTGGTAAATTGAAGTCTAATCGATAGGTATATCTGGTTTCTCTCGGGAATCAGCAGCAATGTGATTACTCCTAGCTTCATTCATCTGCTTCTAAGCTGTGCTTTCCAATAGGCCCTACCAGTACTTTTCATGTTAGTTATTTACGTCAGAGATTTGCCAACAAATTATTCATGGACACTCTCAAAGAGGTTTGTCCGAGTTTGGGTCTCTATCACAGCCTCGGCTGTCAGTGTCTGTGAGCTTAGTGTGGTTTAGTGGCCTTGGCTGTTTAGACTATGTATATAGTTTTTGGCATGTTTCATTTACTAAAAGGCCCTGGGAGATCATCGGTCAAATACAAATCTGTGACCTCAGGCTGTTTAATTTGCCTGATGCCTTGACTCGTATAGAAAGCCAGCATTGTGTATTTCTCTAAACATGGGGATTTGGATTGCTGCTTTCATTCTCCAATGTAAATGCTCTGGCAGTGTACAAGTCCCACACAAAAGCACGTGTATCATAGCTGTCAAAACAAAGATGGCCAGTGTGCATAGACCCACACCTTCACGATGTCACGAGGCAGATCCATTTCCAAATACCCACGGTCGTTCAACATGAAAGTGTTTTTAAGCATTTTCTTACAATGACACCGCTATTTAGAAAAAAACCAATTGAAATGATGGTTTAAAATATTTATAATGATAATAAATTTGTGCTTTGCTCCCATTGATCAAGAGGTCATCAGGAAGTTTGCAAAATACATTTTGGTCTCTCGTTACCAGGAAGAACAGTTTACCATTCAGGATGTATGTAGGTAGACACACAAAACTAGAGTGACTCAGAGGGACAGGCAGCATCTCTGGAGAGACGGAATGGGTGACGTTTTGGGTCAAGACCTTTCTTCAGAAATGTCACCCATTCAATAGACAATAGACAATAGACAATAGGTGCAGGAGTAGAGGCCATTCGGCCATTTGAGCCAGCACCACCATTCAATGTGATCATGGCTGATCATCCCCAATCAGTACCCCGTTCCTGCCTTCTCCCCATATCCCCTGACTCCGCTATTTTTAAGAGCCCTATCTAACTCTCTCTTGAAAGCATCCAGAGAACTGGCCTCCACTGCCCTCTGAGGCAGAGAATTTCACAGACTCTCAACTCTCTGTGAGGAAAAGTGTTTCCTCATCTCCATTCTAAATGGCTTACCCCTTATTTTTAAACTGTGGCCCCTGGTCTTCTCTCCAGTATCTTCTCTCCGGAGATAATGCCTGCCCCACTCAGTTACTGCAGCTTTTAAACCAGCATCTGCAGTTCCTCCTCACCATTCAAGACTTTTGGGAAGCAGGGCAGAAGCACTAATCTATTTACTCTATCTGATGATGCTGGTCCGGTGGGCGGCGCGACTCACGTCGCAGCGGCCGCTGCAGTCTGTCTGTTTTTTTGTTATTTTTTGTCCCGTTTTAATATAGTTTTTTATTTTTTTGATGGGGTGTGTGTGTGTGTGTGTGTGTGTGTGTGTGGGGGGGGCAGGAGGTGGGTGGGGAAACTTTTAAAATCTTTCCCCTGCACGGAGAACCCGACCTTTCCCTGTCGGGTCTCCGTTGTAGTTGGGGCTGCAACGTGGAGCGGCCTCCAGCAGGAACGACCTGGGGCTCCAGTCACGGAGCTGCGGAGCTACTCACCATCGTGGAGCTGGCCGAGTCCGGTGCGGGAGGAGCGGTGGTGGCGCGCTGCTGCGACCCGACCCCGGGGATTCGGAGGCTCCAACCGCAGGTCTGGTGGACAGTAACACCGGGAGCCCGCGGGTCCCTGCTGGGAGACCGCTTTTCGGGGCTTCCGCAACGGCGACTTCTCCCGCCCGAGTAGCGGGGCCGAGGATGACCTGGAGCGGGGCCTGACATCATCGCCCGGCGTGGCTTCAACGGCTGCGGGACTTTGCCAGCGCCCGCCCGGGGCTCCAACAACAAGACCCGGAGCGCGGCCTTGCATCACCCGGCGCGGCGTTAATGGCCGCGGGACAATTGTTGTCGCCCGCCGGGGGCTCTGACTTTGACTCTGACATCGGGGGGAGAGGGAAGTGCAGGGGAGAGATAAGTTTTTTTGCCTTCCATCACAGCGAGGAGGAGATGCGCTGTGATGGATGTCTGTGTAAATTGTGTTGTGTCTTGGGTCTTTTTTTTCTTGTATGTATGACTGCAGAAACAACATTTCATTTGAGCCTCTATGAGGCTCAAGTGACAAATAAATTGTATTTGAACAATGGGTGACCACTTCATTGCAGTTTGCTAGTTCCATACATGATAACTTTTCAACTTGTGGGCAAGTTTGTGCTGAAGATCCACATTGACTGGGTACATAAGTTACATCTGCGATAGTGAACAGGAAACACCTATTTAATAGCAAAAAAGAGTGATCTGCATGTATTGATCTGAGCTGTAGCTGGATTTAGATCCCAAGGCGATGAGGCACTACAATAACAGATCACCTAGTTCCCGCTTGCCATTAGGATTCCTTCTAATTAATTAAGTTGATGGCTAAAAGAACACAGAGTGCTGGAGTGACTCAGTGGATGAAGCAGCATCTCGGGAGAACACAAATAGGTGATGTTTTGGGTCGGGAACTTTCTTCAGACTCTGAAGAAAGGTCCCAACCTGAAACGTCACCTATGTGTGTTTTCCAGAGATGCTGCTTGACCCGCTGAGTTACTCCAGCACTTTGTGTCATTTTCTGTAAACCAGCATCTATAGTTTCTTATTTCTAAGTTTATGGCTAACTAGTTGGTTAGCATCATCTTCATATGTGATATGAGCAGAATTAGTCCATTCGGCCCAACAATTCTACTCCGCCATTCAATCAGGACTGATCTGTCTCCCCCTTCTAACCCCATTCTCCTGCCTTCTCCATATAATCTCTGACACCCGTACTAATCAAGAACCTATCTACGTCTGCCTTAAAAATATCAATTGACTTGGCCTCCACAGTCTTCTGTGGCAGCCTTCTACACAATGAAATTATAATATTCTGAACTACATGCCTGCCTTGCTGGCACCTAGAGTTATTTGTTGTAAGAAAGTGTTTGATTGCTGCTGGATGAAGCATAGAAGAACCTAATACCTGTACTATGATTTACCAAAATAATGCAATGCAGTTCATTGCTCAGTGCACAGGTTTCTGGTGATTAGTTAAACTTCTGTAAACGAGCAAAGGCTATGTATCGGACTAACAGTTATCCACCCAAGCTGCAATGTGTCACATTCAAATCAGTCACTTCCCTTCTGTATTCACTACATAGAAAATAGGTGCAGGATGAGGCCAACCATGGAACTACAGACTGATATCCCTTGACTGCCCTGTTCTATCTAACTCCTCTCCTTCACCAGACACCAGCACAACTCTTTTTGCACTCCGCCCCCACCTGGGAACATTTTTCCTGCATCTAGCGTGTCCAGTCCTTTTATAATTTATAATTTAAAAAGCGTTGTTTTATTTTATTCACAAAATTGCTGGAGAAACTCAGCTGTGGGGTGCAGCAGCATCTATGGAGCGAAGGAAATAGGCGACGTGTTCGGGCCGAAAATCCCCTTCTTCTGGACAGGAAGAATGGGTTTCAGGCCCGCTAAAAACGTCGCCTATGGCTTTCTCTTCGCTCCATAGATGCTGCTGCACCCGCTTTAGGATGTGGGAGGAAAATGAGTTTCTCCAGCACCTGGGTCGTTGGTTCGGAGGTGTGGCCTCTTCTTCATCTTCCAGCACTCTGACACAAAGTCTTCTTGAACACACCTATTTTTTCCAGAGATTGTCCCTCATTAGATTGTGGCCATTTTGTTAAAGTCTGTAGTTTTTGATTCCACAATGAGCTGATTAACAACAAAGAGCTCTTAAGTTCCAATCTTGTCCTGAATTGCCATAGCATCTGTTCAAGGACAGTGAAACTGTTAAACTTTAGATATTGACATGTGTTGTCCAGTCAGAACTTTGTGTCTGTTTATCAACAGACATACAATGATTAAAATTGTGATGCAATAATTCACAGTCTGGGTTAGCAAAAAAACCTTTGCACCAGAGAGACATTTATGGAGTGCCCTGCCATCGAGGGCGGTGGAGGACAAGTCACAAGTCTGATGTCAATGTGTAGGGGCTAGTGGAGTCAAGGGATATGGGGAAATCACGGGTCACTGATTGGGAACGAAGTTAGTCAGAATTCATGAATATATCACTCTTGAACTGAGAGTTCTATAAAACAAAACATAGAAACATAGAAAATAGGTGCAGGATGAGGCCATTCGGCCCTTCGAGCCTGCACCGCCATTCATTGTGATCATGGCTGATTGTCCCCTATCAATAACCCGTGCCTGCCTGGAATGGATTGAATGGAATCCCTTGACTCAAAAGGATTTGAGTATAGGAGCAGGGAGGTTCTACTGCAGTTAACAGGGTCTTCTTGAGACCACACCTGGAGTATTGACAGTTTTGGCCTCCAAACTGCCCTCTATTGCCATAGAGGGAGAGCAGAAAGGTTCACCAGACTCTCTGGACTGTCTTATGAAAAAGACTGGATAGACTTTCTTATACTCTCTAGAATTTCTTATTGAGAGGGGGATCTTATAGAGACTTGGGGAAGTACAGGACAAGGGGTCACAGCTTAAGGATAAGGGGGAAATCCTTTAAAACCGAGATGAGAAGAAGTTTTTTCACAGAGAGTGGTGAATCTCTGGAACTCTCTGCCGCAGAGGGTAGTCGAGGCCAGTTCATTGGCTATATTTAAGAGGGAGTTAGATGTGGCCCTTGTGGCTAAGGGGATCAGAGGGTATGGAGAGAAGGCAGGTACAGGATACTGAGTTGGATGATCAGCCATGATCATATTGAATGGCGGTGCAGGCTCGAAGGGCCGAATGGCCTACTCCTGCACCTAATTTCTATGTTTCTATGTTTCTATGTTTCTATGTCCCGCTGAGTTACTCCAGCATTTTGTGTCTATCTTCGGTGTAAACCAGCATCTGCAGTTCCTTCCTGTACTACTAATGAATAAGTTGATTTCAGCATCAAGTGAGGTGACTTAACATCCATCACCACATTATCAATTCATCCCAGGTCATGATGATGTTGGTCAATCTATGTTTATTTAAACATGTGGAAGATCCTGTGCAGTAGCCGATGCCCTCATCGACATAGAACAACTTCCTGAAAAGTACGTGGTACACTTTTGATTTGACTCTTAGTGGCCAAAAACAGATTTATTTGGGAAATTTGTATGAACATTGAATTCTCCCATTTCAAATGATATCCCCCCCCCAACATGTGACCCTTCCCTACCCTACCCCAGTGGACACCCATTTCTTCCACATTCCCAGTAAACATTGAACATATAATCAGTCTGAAGAAAAGTCCCGAACCAAAACATTACCTATCCAAGTGACCCCGAGATGCTGCCTGACACAATGAGTTATTCCAGTACTGTGTGTCTTTTTTTTTTAACATAGAACAGACATCACATGAACAGACACTTTGGCCCACAATGTCCATGTTGAACATGATGCCAGGTTAAACTAATCTCTTGTGCCTGCATGTGTTCCGTACCCCTCCATTCCCTGTATATCCAGGTGCCTAGGGTTCTGGCCCAAAACGTCGCCTATTTCCTTCGCTCCATAGATGCTGCTGCACCCGCTGAGTTTCTCCAGCAATTTTGTGTACCTTCTGCCTATCTAAAAGCCTTTTTTAATGCCACTATCATATCTGCCTTCACTGAAACCCTTGGCAGCATGTTCCAGGGATCTAGCCCCCTCCCATAATCTTATGCATTTACATCAGGATTCCTTTCAGCTTCCCACACTCCAGAGAATACAATCCCAAATGTCTCCAACCTGTCCTTATGGCTACAACTCTCGAACCCAGGCATCATTCTGGCACAACCCTAATTCTACCTTGACAACAGAACACTATGGACTACCTCTCGCCCTACCAAGGGTTGATTTAATTGTTCTAATGTCTGGGCTGCACAATAGCACAGTGATAGATTGTTGCCTTACAGCGCAAGAGACCCAGGTTCGATCAAGTCTACTCCGCCGTTCATTCATGGCTGATCTATCTCTCCCGCCTAACCCCATTCTCCTGCCTTCTCCCCATAACCTCTGGCTCCCGTACTAAACACCTGTATGTTCTCCCTGGGACCGCGTGGGTTTTCTCTGGGTGCTCTGGTTTCCTCCCACATTCCGAAGATGTACAGGTTTGTAGGTTAATTGGTTTCTGTACATTTCCCCCTGGTATGTAGTGTACAAAAGTGTGAATAAGTCAATAGGGTTTTATAGTCATATGTCCCAAAAAGGAACAATGAAATCCTAACTTGCAAAACGCAAGACAGTTATGTAAACATTGACCTAGCGAATGGGTGATTGTTGTTCAGCATGGACTCGGTGGGCCAAAGGACCTGTTTCCATGCTCTCTAAACTCTAAACCTCTTCTGCTCTCTTCCCAAAGCCTCCACATCCTTCCTGTAGGGAGGTGACCAGAACTGCACACAATACTCCAAATGCAGCCTAACCAAAGTCCTATAAAACTGCAACATGACTTTCTGACTTCATGCCCCGACTGATGAAGGCACGTATACCATATGGCTATTCGACTTTAGACAAGAATGTAATCGGACAGTCTGCTGCTTCCTTGTCAGGTTTATCCAGAAATACTATTTTTCGGCAAAGTCAGTGACTGTTTTTAGTTTAGCTTAGAGATACCGCGCGGTAACAGGCCCATCGGCCCGCTGAGAACGCTCCGACCATCAATCCCCGCATATTAACGCTATCCTACACACACTAGGTACAATTTGTACATTTACCAAGCCAGTCTACCTACAAAGGTACACAAAATTGCTGGAGAAACTCAGCGGGTGCAGCAGCATCTATGGAGCGAAGGAAATAGGCGACGTTTCGGGCCAAAACCCTTCTTCAGACTGTTGATCTACCTACAAACTTGTACGTCTTTGGAGTGAAACCGAAGATCTCGGAGAAAACCCACGCGGGTCACGGGGAGAATGGACAAACTCCGTATAGTCAGCGCCTGTGATCAGGATCGTATCCAGGTCTCCGGCCCGGCAAGTTCTGTAAAGCAGCAACTCTCCATGCTGTGCCACCATGCTGATAGAATGGCAGAGCTGGCTTGAAGCCCCACTACCATATCTTCCTTTTAATGTTCCTCAAATGGCATGTAGCATGTAGCATGTGGCTTGTGCACCAGTTATTACTGAAACTGCAGCCGGAACACCTAAACTGAAGTGGAATATCCCACTTCTGGCACCATGTACTGATAACACTGAGTCATTTAACTTCATAATAAGTATTTTAATAACATCACATAGATGCAGCATTACATAAGCTGCTGTTGTAGGCTCTGAGTCCTAGATCAAACTGAGAACTGCTAGACACACACCACCAGATGGTATAGAGGAAACCCGAACTGGATTATGGATCGGGTGAACAACAGCAAAGCCAGTCATGGATCAAATCAGCAATAGTGATTGTTCTACATCATACATCTCCAAATTTTCAGTACATTTCATTCTGTTCTCAAACTCAATAGCTTTACAAGGTGCCCTACAGTTTTCAGATATACCGTGACCTGCCACAGCATTTCACTTTCAACTGCAGATGCTGGTTTGTTAATAAGACAAAAAGTGCTGGAATAACTCAGGGGTTCAGGTGGCATCTGTGGAGAACAGGGATAGGTGACGTTTCGGATCGGGACCCTTCCTCAGACCGATTTAACTTATTCACTCTCAGATACTGGATGATAGTCAGTGTATTGTAACTATGAGCAAAGGGGTGTGATTGATACAAGGAACTTAAAAAAAACTGACCATGTTCTTACTGTGTCTTTTTTTTTCGGAACATGCCACAGATATTATTGCATCTCAGAGATAGATCCGGTAGGCGGCGCGACTCTCGTCAGCAGCGGCCTCTGCAGCCCGTCCGCATTTTTATTATTTTCTGTCTATGTTTCTATGTAGTTTTTTGTTATTTTTTGTTGGGGTGTGTGTGTAGGGGGGTTTGGGTGGGGTGGGAGGGAGGGGGGGAAACTTTTAAATCTCTCCCTGCATGGGAGACCCGACCTTTTCTTGCCGGGTCTCCGTTGTCGTTGGGGCTCCAACGAGGAGCGGCCTCCAACAGGAGAAGACCGGGTGCTCTGGTGCCGACGACTCACCGTTACCGTCACGGAGCTGGCCGAGTCCAGAGCTGGTGGAGCGGTGGTGGAGCGCTGCTGCTGCTGCGGCCCGACCTCCGGAGATTGGGAGGCTGCTATTGCGGGTCTGGCGGACGGCGGCACCGGGAGCCCGCGGGTCCCTGGAGGGAGACCGCTTTCAGGGCTCCTGCAACGGCGACTTCTCCCGCCCGAGTGGCGGGGTCGAAGAGCTCCTGGAGCGGGGCCTAACATCCCCGCCCCGCGCGGCTTGGAATGGCCGCGGGACTCTGCGAGCGCACGCCGGGGGCTCTAACACCAAGAACCCGGTGTGCGACCTCGCACCACCCGGCGTGGCTTAAAAAAAACATCGGGGGGGGGGGGGGGGGGGGGGGGGGGGGGAGTGCAGTGGAGAGATAAGTTTTTTTGGCCTTCCATCACAGCAATGTGATGGATGTTTATGTAAAATGTAAATTATTTTTTCTGGGGTCTATTTGTCTGTAACATGCTGCAGAACACGGATTTCGTTTGGACCTCAAGGGGTGCATGACTCAGAGACTATTGATAGACACAATGCTGGCGTAACTCAACGGGCCAGGCTGTATCTGTGGAGTAAAGAAATAGATGACCTTTCAGATCACGACCCTTCTTCAGAATGACGTTTCAGGTCGAGACCTTCCATCAGACCACGTTTCGGGTCTCGACCCAAAATGTCGCCTATTCCTTTCCTCCACAGATGCTGCCTGACCCGCTGCGTTACTACAGCATTTTGTGTCCATCTGCAGTGTAAACCAGCATCTGCAGTTCCTTCCGACACACACATTGCATCTCAGTAAGCAGTTCATCGCATGACACGATTCTTAAAGGGATGGCAACATTAACGCATGAAGCTAGTGTCCATTTACCGCTATTGCAAATGATTTGAATGCAACGCACACTTTGTTTTAAAAAATGAGTTGGAAGCTTTAACCAGAGTCTCACCTACTTTCAGAAGATTTTTGTGTTGTATTCCATCTGGATCAGTGCCCTGTGAATAATTTAATGTGTTTGGGATTCTTGCCTACACATGCTTTGCTAACCCCAACATCTGATTTAGATTCCACATTGAGTTTGAAGTGAGGAATTTATTTAACACATCTGTTACTTCCTGCTCTTTCGTGATATTTTCACCTAATGTAATCCTTAAAGAGTCTTTGTGATGCTTAACACTCTAGGTATTTGATACAAAACTAAAAACATTTGATTCATACTTATAGTATGAATCATCTTGCTTTTTGTTTTAAGCATTTCCAACATAACGTTAGTTCTCCATAACTGACCTCGGTTTGATCCCAGGCAGCAGAATTTGTGGGATCTGAAGTTGATTTGCACCTTCAAACATAGAGGTTATAATTTAAGATTAATTTAAACCTACTGTGCGCGATGAAAATAGTCTTCTGGCTGCTTATTTGCAAAGAGCTCTTGCCAGTTTCACCATTTAATACAATAGCAAGGAGTCAATATTCCAAATTGGAGGAACAGCGCCTCATATTTTGCTTGGGTAAGTTACAACCCAGCAGTATGAATATTAATTTATTTTGTTTCAAGTAATCCTTGCATTCCCTCTCTCACCATCCCTCCCCCACCCTAGTCCTACTATTAGTTTCACTGTTGTCCTGCCTTATCCACAGCAAGCAACGGACCATTGTGGGCTCCACCTTTCCATGATTTCCATTGATTTGTCCTTATCATACCTTTCAATCATTTGTTCTTGGTACCTTTCATGCCTCTAGTTTCCCCCTCCCCTGACACTCAGTCTGAAGAAGGGTCTTGACCCGAAACATCACCTATTCGTTTTCTCCAGAGATGCTGCCTGACCTGCTGAGAGACTCCAGCATCATGTGTCTGTCTTCACTTAAAGCCAGCCTGCTCCAGCCAGTACCTCTCAAAGTGGATATCCATTTTGGCTGCAAGAAAAGATGGGATTTTTTTTGGCAACTGAATGTATGCATGCAAGAGGTTTGATTGCCTCAAATGAATGGTCAAAGTCATTAAATGCAATTTCAAAAGAAGTTTCCCGTAACATTAGGCTCAATTCCCATCATCTGATCACACGCCCACAATAATCTATGTCACTTAAAATGCTATTATAAGGTTTGTGTGCTTCATACAACCATGCTAAGAAGCCATGCATAAACCTATAACTGGCCAATATTCAACCATGTCTGCTCTATAAACAACATACATTGTCAAGGTCAAGGGAGAAGAGAGTCAAGAGTGTTTTATTGTCATATGTCCAACAATAACATTCTTACTTGCAGCAGCACAAAAGATATGTTAACACAGTTGTCTGTAAAACCAATAGTAAGCACCAAAAAGTTCCAGGAAGACAGACAGACGGACAGACGGGACAAACAGACAGACAGACAGACAGATGGATTAGATGGATAGATGGATGGATGGATGGATGGATGGATGGATGGATGGATGGATGGATGGATGGATGGATGGATGGATGGATGGATGGGTGGATGGATGGATGGATGGATGGATGGATGGATAGATAGATGGATAGCTAGATGGATAGATAGATGGATAGATAGATGGATAGATAGATGGATAGATAGATGGATAGATAGATGGATAGATAGATGGATAGATAGATGGATAGATAGATGGATAGATAGATGGGTAGATAGATGGATAGATAGATGGACAGATAGATGGATAGATGGATAGATAGATGGATAGATAGATGGATAGATAGATGGATAGATAGATGGATAGATAGATGGATAGATAGATGGATAGATAGATGGATAGATAGATGGATAGATAGATGGATAGATAGATGGATAGATAGATGGATGGATAGATGGATGGATAGATGGATAGGTGGATAGATAGATAGATAGATGAATAACAAACAGGCAAATAAACAGACAGGGTTTGGTAAACAGAGGGAAGGTGAGAAGGCAGGTTACCACATCTTAAGTTGGAAGCGATTATGGGGGAAAGGTGTTACATAATGTGAGGAGGAGGAGGATTGTGTATGATAAAACTGGCTTTTGGTAGAATCAGAGAAACGTATGACAGAATGATTCAGCCCATTGCATCTATGCTGGCCATAAATGGAGTTGAAGTTAATATCAATTCTCAGCTTCCCAGTTTCTGGCCTATGGTCCTGCAAATTACAACTCTTCAAGTGCTCACCCAGGTATTTTTTAAATATAATGTGGATAATGTGTACATTAATGCGCTCACTGACAAAGTGACTGGTCAACCAGCTCCTGATAGGTAGATTTTTGCAGGTAAAGGGTCTGTCCCACTTACGTGTCCTTGCCACGCAAATTATGCAATCTCGTGGTCGCGTTGAGCCGCGATGGTCCGATGAAGGTCGGGCGCGATTCCGTGCGTACGCACAGCCGTCTGGAGTGGTGACGTCATTTGAAGATGGACACAAAGCTGGAGTAACTCAGCGGGACCGGCAGCATCTCTGGTGAGAACCAATGGGTGACGTTTCATGTCGAGACTCTTCTTCAGTCTGAAAAGAAGGGTCTTGACCCGAAACGTCACCCATTGCTTCTCTCCAGAGATGCTGCCGGTCCCGCTGAGTTACTCCAGCTTTGTGTCCATCTTCAATTTTCTTGGCCCCGCTCTGGGAGTAGAAGTGGGGGCGGATCCGGACCGCAACGGCCGTGAGCCCCAGGCCGAGTTCGGCGATCGTTTGCCTGCTTCTGCTGCTGTTGGAGGTGAGACGTTGCGTTGCGCCAGGGTCTTGGGCCTGTCCCACTTTGGCCGTCAGTTCCGCGACAGGCCGTTGGCGCGCAAAGATTTTGTTCACTACAAAAATTTCGGAGCCCCCGCGCGATGTCGCGCACAACTACATACCCCTCCACGCTTCTAATTGGGGCCGGCCCCGCGTGGCCATACGATGCCCGTGTGCTTCAACGCGACCACGAGGTCGCGTAATTTGCGTGCCAAGGACACGTAAGTGGGACAGGCCCTTAAAAGTGGACACCAGAGTCAAATATTGCAGCTACATCAGGCGACCTTTAAAACAAAAGATATTTAGAATGTATTTTTTGTTTTACTATCTGCTGATACGAAACAAATCTCCCGCATCAGTTATGTTTTACAATATTGTGATCTCCGTCATTTTAGCCTCTTAATCATTTCAAATTCCATTTGCACGACTCTATCGTTTGAGTACCCTTTGCACACATGTATTCTTACTTTTGTCTTAGCCACAACAAGATCAAGTTTAGTTGCAAGATGGTTACTGAAACTTGGTTATTCAGCTGTCTCCAATTTACAGATCATTTCTGGTAAATGCTAAAAATTAATGCTTTGAAAGTGTGCGATGTGATATTCATAACAAATGTGCTCCACTACATATGCTTCAATTCATCCATTGCTCAAACACTCATTCACATTTTTCCTACCTCTTGGGTCGTTACAATGAACTCGTTTGACCGGCCACTCTAATTCAGACTGCTGTAATCTTTGCTCCCCATGACCTAACATAAATCAGCTCCAGATCCACATCCATCCAAAAAGTAACCTGTAAAGTGATCAGTTTAAATTATTTTCTTTCCAATTCCCACATGGTTTAGGCCTCCCTTGCTCCCGTAGTCACCAGCAGATGTGCAATCTTCTGTGATATTCTTGCAAGAAATTGCAGACAATTGTGCAATGTGCAATTCTCACAATCAAGGAAGAGCCCCCTCCTCTACTCCCTCTTCACCTACGACTGCACACCTGTACATGGTACTAACACCATCATCCCTGCCCTGCTCCCTGCCATGGATGCCCTCCACCGAAATCGGTGTCTGAGACGGGCTGGGAAGATCATCAAAGACCCCTCACACCCCAACCATGGACTGTTTGCCCTCCTCCCATCAGGGAGGCGGTACAGGAGCCTCAGGTCACATAGAAACATAGAAACATAGAAATTAGGTGCAGGAGTCGGCCATTCGGCCCTTCGAGCCTGCACCGCCATTCAATATGATCATGGCTGATCATCCAACTCAGTATCCCGTACCTGCCTTCTCTCCATACCCCCTGATCCCCTTAGCCACAAGGGCCACATCTAACTCCCTCTTAAATATAGCCAATGAACTGGCCTCAACTACCCTCTGTGGCAGAGAATTCCAGAGATTCACCACTCTCTGTGTGAAAAATGTTTTTCTCATCTCGGATTTCCCCTCTATCCTCAAACTGTGACCCCTTGTTCTAGACTTCCCCAACATCGGGAACAATCTTCCTGCATCTAGCCTGTCCAATCCCTTAAGAATTTTGTAAGTTTCTATAGGATCCCCCCCTCAATCTTCTAAATTCTAGTAATGGTAATGAGAATAATAGATTAGTTGAGAGTTTTAGACAGCGCGGAAACAGGCCCTTCGGCCCATTGAGTCCGTGCCTGCCGTACACCAGGCAACATTCTAGTAAATCGCCTCTGTACTCTCTCTATTTTGTTGAGACAGAGGAGATTCACTAGAATGTTGCCTGGGTTTCAACAACTAAGTTACAGAGATAGATTGAATAAGTTAGGTCTTTATTCTCTGGAGCGCAGAAGGTTAAGGGGGGACTTGATAGAGGTCTTTAAATGATGAGAGGGATAGACAGAGTTGATGTGGATCAGCGTGATGTGGGTGTGGATCAGCAATAAAGATATGAAGCTGCTTCATGTGCTGTTGGCAAGGAGGCTTTAAATTTCACGTAACTACTGGTTTGGGGTCAATGTCGCAAATGATCAGCATACGAATAGTTATTTGCTCATTTATTTATAATTTGCAACATTTCCAATTCACTTGCTTTAGGTGGTTGCAGTGGGTCTGACAGTAACGTATCAGTAGAGTTGCTGCCTTATAACGCCAGAGACCCGGGTACGATCCTGACCACAGGTTCTGTCCCTATGTAGTCTGTAAGTTCTCCCGGTGACTGCATAGGTTTTCTCCGGGTGCTCCAGTTTCTTCACACACTCTAAAGTCGCGCAGGTTTGTATCTTAATTGGCATCCTGTAAATTTTGAGATTGTAAATTGGCCCTATAGTGTAGGATAGTGTTAGTGTATGGGGGTAGATAAAAGTGCTGGAGAAACTCAGCGGGTGCAGCAGCATCTATGGAGCGAAGGAAATAGGCAACGTTTCGGGATGAGACCCTGCTTCAGACTGATGTGGGGAGGGGGGGGGGGGGGGGGGGGGGGGGGGGGGGGGGGATGGGGATAAGAAAGGAAAAAGGAAAAAGGAAGAGGAGGAGCCCGAGGGCTGAGGGGGAGCTGAGAAGGGGAGGAGACAGCAAGGTCTACCTGAAATTGGTGAATTCAATGTTTATGCCACTAGGGTGCAGACTGCCCAAGCGGAATATGAGGTGCTGCTCCTCCAATTTGCGGTGGTGCTCACTCTGGCCATGAAGGAGGCCCAGGACAGAGAGGTCGGATTTGGAATGGGAGGGGGAGTTGTATGGGGAGATTGCTGGTCGGCATATGCTTGGTGGACCGAAAGGCCTGTTTCTGTGCTGTATCTCTAAAGT
>NC_073390.1:52772776-52780276 GCF_028641065.1 Leucoraja erinaceus
GTCATCAATTTATCCAATATGTAAGGGGTTGGACAGGCTAGATGCAGGAAGATTGTTCCCGATGTTGGGGAAGTCCAGGACAAGGGGTCACAGTTTAAGGATAAGGGGGAAGTCTTTTAGGACCAAGATGTGAGGAAAAAAAAATTCACACAGAGAGTGGTGAATCTGTGCAATTCTCTGCCACAGAAAATAGTTGAGGCCAGTTCATTGGCTATACTTAAGAGAGAGTTAGATGTGGCCCTTGTGACTACAGGGATCAGGGGGTATGGAGAGAAGGCAGGTACGGGATACTGAGTTGGATGATCAGCCATGATCATATTGAATGGCGGTGCAGGCTCGAAGGGCCGAATGGCCTACTCCTGCACCTATTGTCTATGTTTCTATGTTTCTTTATTAAAACACTTATAATTGTAATCTGCTTTGCTGCATTTGTCCTTAATGTTCTCTACTCTAACACAAAACGATCCTGGTTTCTCTACTGTAGGAAGGAACTACATAAGGAGACACAAAATGCTGGAGTAACACAACGGGACAGGCAGAATCTCTGGAAAGAAGGAATGGGCGACATTTCAGTTCGAGACCCTTCTTCAAACTGATATGATAAGGAAATACACATGCTGGTTTACACCGAAGATAGGCACAAAATGCTGGAGTATTTCAATGGGACCCCGTGAGTTACTCCAGCATTTTGTATCTATTCAAGTCAAGCACAAAATGCTGGAGTATTTCAATGGGACCCCGTGAGTTACTCCAGCATTTTGTATCTATTCCCAGTTTCTCTAGCATATCGACTGAAGCTCTGCATTACTGGTACCATTCCAACAACCTCCTATGAAATGACCCATCTGCTAATCCTCTTTTAACTTATTCCATTGGCAGGAGGTCTGCTGTTAGCTTTTATCTTTCTGAAATATGTCCAAACATGTCACACTTTATTCTTGTATTTGATTACAACTGTTGAAGTTAGTACAGTCTCTTGCCAAATACGTTGACAATTCTTAGACATTCCCCTTTTGCTTTGGATGTGGTTATGAAGTGTAGTCGGTGCAACGATATATAAATTCCCCTACATTACATCGAGAATTGTGAAGGCCTGGAATGCATTGCAAGGGGTGGTGGTGGAGGCTGTTAATATAGTGGTGCTGATGAGGCTTTTAGATAGGCATGAAGAAGTGCAGTGGAGTAGAGGGGTATGTATCATGTACAGGCAGAAGGGAACAGTTTAGCTTGACATCGTATATAGAAAGGAACCACAGATGCTGGTTTACACCAAAGATAGCCAGAGAGTGGTGGCGGTGTGGAATGAGCTTCCAGTGGAAGTGGTGGAGGCAGGTTCATTGGTATCATTTAAAAATAAATTGGAGAGGCATATGGATGAGAAGGGAATGGAGGGTTATGGTATGAGTGCAGGCAGGTGGGACTAAGGGAAAAAAAGTTGTTCGGCACGGACTTGTAGGGCCGAGATGGCCTGTTTCCGTGCTGTAATTGTTATATGGTTATATGGTTATAGCCACAAAATGCTGGAGTAACGCAGTGAGTCAGGCAGCATCTCTGGACAAAAGGACAGGTGGCATTTTTGAGTCGAGTTGAGTCTGAAGAAGCGTCTTGACCCGAAATGTTACCAATTATTTCTCTCCAGAGATGTTGTCTGACCCGCTTTGTTATTCCAGCATTTTGTGTCCATCTTAGCTTGGCATCGTTGGGCACAAGCATTGTGGGCAGAAGGGCCCATCCTGTGCTGTACTGTTATGGATTACAACAGGCTCTGCTGTTCTGCTTGCTGACGTAAATAAAGTGGACATTCTTCTTAATGTTCTCACCTAGAATTGGAGATGACCTGCCCTTGGGATAAAGTCTCTGACTGCAGATGCACCTTCAGCACAGAATGGTTCTGCCATACATTTCAGCTAAGATGCAATCATCAATTGAACCTGGAATGTGCTGCACGATCCAGTTATGAGGTTTACGTTTGACATTATCCAATATTTTTAACTTCCAAATTCATAATTTATGATCCCTGGCCTTAAAAGGTCGACACTGTACAATGTGTCACTGCTCTGCAAACTCCTGAACAGCTCACAAAATAGTTTGTTGGTAAAAGCACAACTTCCTTAATCTTTCTTACCATTCAAATTGGTAATGGCTAGAATGTTTCTGCTGCCTGCTTTAGCACTCTCTCAAGGACAAGAGCATGATTTCTCTAAGTTTATTGATTGAACTTTGTGATTTCCATTTACTTTAAGCTACTCAATCTGATCGGGGAGGAGGAAGGGTCTGTGTCATATCACCAAACAGTGCAAAGCACCAGAGAGACTGACGAGACAAGGTTAGCGAGGTCTCCATGTATGAAAGGCCACCTGGAAAATGTGTCATAGTCATAGAGTGATACAGTGTGGAAACAGGCCAACCGGCCCAACTTGCCCACACCGGCCAACAATGTCCCAGCTACACTCGTCCCACTTGCCTGTGCTTGGTCCATATCCATCCAAACTTATCCATTCCATGTACCTGTCTAACTGTTTCTCAAAAAAAAGTGATAGTCCCAGCCTCAACTACCTCCTCTGGCAGCTTGTTCCATACACCCACCACCCTTTGTGTGAAAAAGTTACCCTTCGGATTCCTATCAAATCTTTTCCCCTTCACCTTGAACCTGTGTCCTCTGGGTTATGTGGGTTACAGTAAATGCAATGAAAGAAAGGACTAGATAAGATTTCTCTGGCCACATTTGAACAGGAAGCTTACAGGAATGGTATCTATCAATACATGGTTCATTGAGCAATTATCTTTGCTTAACTGGCCTTTCACTTTTGTTTTGGCTTTCTTAGATGAACTAAATCTACTCACTTTCTACTATGTATCACAATCTATCCACTCCCCAGAAATCCATGCAGTGTCATCCAGTTACTGTATCAATTGGAATTCCTTCAAAATTAACCCAATGCCCATGGATGAATATATTTTGCTTGTCAGCATCACTGTAGTTGATGAACCAAAGTCAAAGCAGCATTTGAAATCCTAAGTGACTAAAGGGCCTGTCCCTCGAGCAGGCGACTGCATGTGGCAAGCGCGACAAAACCGGAAGCGGGGGCCGCGCGGAGGTCGAGTGATCCCCGTACGCTGCGCACGCCTGCCGAGGCGGTGCGTACGGCCTCAATGCGTCTGCGGGATGGCGGGCCGTTGCCGCGCGGAATTTTTGGACAGTGTCAGTTTTTCGGAGCCCCACGCGATGTCGGGACCAGCCCCGCTCAACTCCATACGGCTCCGGCGATCGGTGGGACCGGACCCGCGAGGCCGTACGGCTCAAGCGACCACGTTAGGTCGCGCTTGCCACATGCAGCCGCATGCTTGTGGGACAGGCCCTTTAGTGTTAAGCTACATCAAGCAGAAAGTTACAGATAATATGAATATTTCTGATTAGTAATGAGGAGAAGGCAGGAGAAAGGGGTTAGGAGGGAGAGATAGATCAGCCATGATTGAATGATGGAGTAGACTTGATGGGCTGAATGGCCTAATTTTGCACCTATCACTGATGACCTCACTGGCGGTGTGGTGTAACTATCTAATCTCAGACATCGATATGCCTCCATTACCATAAATAACTAAACATGCCATGTTTAATATAAAGTTCAGTCTGAAGAAGGGTCTCGACTCGAAACGTCACAAATCCCTTTTCTCCAGAGATGCTTCCTGTCCCGCTGAGTTACTCCAGCATTTTGTGTCTAACTTCGATTTAAACCAGCACCTGCAGTTCTTTCCTACACATGTTTAACATAATGTGATGCATAAATATTTATATTAAAACCATTTAATTTTGAATAAGGTTGGTTGTACCTTATTTTTGTGTTAGGCTTTGTAAATTTCTATCATATATTAATAATAGTGCCTGAATAAATGTGTAATTCCTGACAGCAAACACATTAATACTTCATTCTGATATCTTCAGTTAGTGTTTTTTCCACTCAGTAATAAATTACTGGGGAAGGTTTTGGGTGTTTTAAACCAGAGAATGTGTTTGTACATGACTCCGGCAATTTGAAAATTTTAATTCACTATTAAAAGACTTGAAATAAATGTTGCTTTGAACAGAAAAGACCCAAAGTGCCGGAGTGACTTTGTTATGCAGCATTCCAGGCAGGAACACATGGATTTCGACATTACAACTCGCGACACTTCTTCGGACTCGTTGTTTTGAACAAAGTCTTGTCCTAAACTAACACTACAGTGATGCAGCAGGAACATTTAAAAATCGAACTTTACAAGGGAGTCAAGGGAGTCAGTGTGGGATTAATATATATGATGCCGGATGGTTGGCACGGACACGATGGCCGAAGGGCTTGTTTACGTGTCTGCTTCTTCTTTCGTGTGGCGTGATCAGCCGAAAGTTGTTGGAAGACTTGTTCTATTTGATCTTCCGTTTGTGCACGTCGCGTTGATTGCATTAGTCGAAACAGGGCGGACCACGTGAAGGTTGCAATCTTCCACCCCTGCGTGTCTGCACGAGTCTATGCCAAATTGGTTCTCTTTGGGGGGGTCGGGACAGGGGTTCCTGACTCGTTTAATGCATTGTATTGGATCACCGACCTTCGACTGCTCCTCAATGGCCCCAGCAAGATACTCGTTGTATGAAAGTAGGTGTCACACCTGCCAACCATCCCAGCAATGATGACAACTTTGAAATCAATGAGAGAAAGACTGACACAGCCCACATTTGGTGGTGGCAACATGTCATATGTTGATAGTACACCAGGTAACAACATCAAGTGGGGACTGCTTTAGTCCCACGTAAAATGGATTAACTATGTACCAGTTTCTAGCCACACATTACACAAGGAATACGGTTGGACTTGACATGCAACCTGCAACGCCGTGTGCCTGGCCCGCTGATTACTCCGGCATTTCGTGACTATCTTCGGTGTAAACTAGCATCTGCAGTTCCTTCCTGCACACGCTTCGTGCGAAGTGAGACTAGCCTTGCATTTAATACAAGGTGCGAAGAGGTGGCCTTTAAATGAAAGAAACGCTGGTAATTTGACGCGGTTTTGGCCCATCTGCAAGTTTCCAAATGCCTGACAGCCTGGTTGCCGTTCATACAAGCACATGCACGGGCGGGCCACACTAAACACAGCACCTCGGCAGCAGGTGCGTTGATTCCCCTTCAGTAGAGAGGAACTTGGACCGCGGGGCGGTGAGCTCGACTGCATCCACTGGACCGAGCAGGTTGTTTCAAACTTGTTGGCCTGATGCCCCCTGGCGCCCCAGCCTCAACATGACCAGGGAGTGCATTTCTGTTTCAATGTGAAAATAACAAGAGTTAAAATCATTGCTCAGCAATTGAAAGCACAGTTAAACGTTGGAGCGAAAAAAAAATAGATAAAGTCCTGCCTGAAGAATAAAGGGAAAGGCCATTTAAGACTGAGGTGAGAAAACACTTTTTCACCCAGAGAGTTGTGAATTTATGGAATTCCCTGCCACAGAGGGCAGTGGAGGCCAAGTCACTGGATGGATTTAAGAGAGAGTTAGATAGAGCTCTAGGGGCTAGTGGAGCCAAGGGATATGGGGAGAAGGCAGGCACGGGTTATTGATAGGGGACGATCAGCCATGATCACAATGAATGGCAGTGCTGGCTCGAAGAGCCGAATGGCCTCCTCCTGCACCGATTTTCTATGTTAAGATTCAGATTCAATTTTAATTGTCATTGTCAATGTACAGTACAGAGACAACGAAATGCATTAAGAAGGGTCTCGACCCGAAATGTCACCCATTCCTTCTCTCCAGAGATGCTGCCTGTCCCGCTGAGTTACTCCAGCATTTGGTGTCTATCTTAGGCTTAAACCAGCATCTGCAGTTCCGTCCCACAGACAAGGTCCAGGCACGGTTCAAACACACTTCAAGGTGCTATTCATAAGGGCAGCATTACAAAATACTTAAAAACCAATGGATTTAAATGGTTAGGAAGGAACTGCAGATGCTGTTTTAAACCGATAGACATAAAATGCTGGAGTGACTCAGCGGGACAGGCAGCATCTCTGCAGTGATGTTTCGGGTCTGAAGAAGGGTCTCGACCCGAAACGTCACCCATTCCTTCTCTCCAGTTATGTTGCCCGTCCCGCTGAGTTACTCCAGCATTTTGAGTCTATGTTGGATTTAAATTGTTGATGTTCGTACTAATACCAAAACATGTCCCATGGCGGTGCTCGAGGGGCAAACGTCGATGCAAAATGCTGCTCAAATATCTGCACGCCGGCACACTTACAGAGGGACGAGCTTCCACGCTTTGTCCTGTCTCTCCTCTCTCCCAGGTCACCCCCCCCCCCCCCCCCCCCCACCCCCACCCCCACCCAGCAAACTCCCCCTACAATCAGTCCCGAGGGTCCCGAGTCGACCCAAAACATTACCTACCCACCTTCTCCAGAGATGTGCCTCGCCCTCTGAGTTGCTCCAGTACTTTGTGTCCTTCTGTGTAAATCAGCATCTGTAGTCCCTTTGTGTCTAACAGAAGGGCGGCATCGGCTCATCTGTAGGAGTATCAATTCAGTCACAGTACCCCAAACTTTGCTCACAGCTCTGCTTTGTCTTTCTCATCAAAAACGTATTCACTTCCATGTTCAAAGATACATTCGAATCTGCTTCATTTCCCCTCTTCAACATTACATTTAAATCTGAAGAAGTGTCTCGACCCAAAACGTCACCCACCCCTTCTCCCCAGAGATGCTGCCTGTCCCCCTGAGTTACTCCAGCATTAGGGTGGGAGATTGCAACCTTCACGGGGTCCGCCCCGTTTCAACGAATGCAATCAACCTGGCGTGCACAATCAAATAAGATAAAATTATAAAAGGACTGGACAGGCTAGATGCAGGAAGAATGTTCCCAATGTTGGTCGAGTCCAGAACCAGGGGCCACAGTCTTAGAATAAAGGGGAGGTCATTTAAGACTGAGGTGAAAAAAAACTTTTTCACCCAGAGAGTTGTGAATTCATGGAATACCCTGCCACAGAGGGCAGTGGAGGCCAAGTCACTGGATGGATTTAAGAGATAGTTGGATAGAGCTCTAGGGGCTAGTGGAGTCAGGGGATATGGGGAGAAGGCAGGCACGGGTTATAGATTGTGGACGATCAGCCATGATCACAATGAATTGCATAGAAACATAGAAAATAGGTGCAGGAGTAGGCCATTCGGCCCTTCGAGCTTGCACCGTCATTCGATATGACCATGGCTGATCATCCAACTCAGTATCCTGTACCTGCCTTCTCTCCATACCCCCTGATACCTTTAGCCACAAGGGCCACATCTAACACCCTCTTAAATATGGCCAATGAACTGGCCTCAACTACCTTCTGTGGCAGAGAATTCCACAGATTCATCACTCTCTGTGCAAAAAATTATTTTCTCATCTCGGTCCTAAAATACCTTATCCTTCAACTGTGACCTCTAGTTCTGGACTTTCCCAACATCGGGAACAATCTTCCTGCATCTAGCCTGTCCAACCCCTTAAGAATGTTGT